>NC_079394.1:31128165-31175665 GCF_029220125.1 Pseudoliparis swirei | reverse complement strand
CACCCTGGAGACTCCACCCTGGAGACTCCACCCTGGAGACTCCACCCTAGAGACTCCACCCTAGAGACTCCACCCTGGAGACTCCACCTGAGACTCACCTGGAGACTCCACCTAGAGACTCCACCCTGGAGACTCCACCCTGGAGACTCCACCCTGGAGACTCCACCCTAGAGACTCCACCCTGGAGACTCCACCCTAGAGACTCCACCCTGGAGACTCCACCCTGGAGACTCCACCCTAGAGACTCCACCCTGGAGACTCCACCCTGGAGACTCCACCCTAGAGACTCCACCCTAGAGACTCCACCCTAGAAACTCCACCTGGAGACTCCACCTGGAGACTCCACCCTGAGACTCCACCTGGAGACTCCACCTAGAACTCCACCCTGGGAACTCCACCCTGGAGACTCCACCATAGAGACTCCACCCTAGAGACTCCACCCTAGAAACTCCACCCTGGAGACTCTACCCTGGAGACTCCACCCTGGAGACTCCACCCTAGAGACTCCACCATAGAGACTCCACCCTAGAGACTCCACCCTGAGACTCCACCTAGAGACTCCACCCTGGAGACTCCACCTAAGACTCCACCCTAGACTCCACCCTGGAGACTCCACCCTGGAGACTCCACCCTGGAGACTCCACCCTAGAGACTCCACCCTAGAGACTCTACCCTGGAGACTCCACCCTGGAGACTCCACCCTGGAGACTCCACCCTAGAGACTCCACCCTGGAGACTCCACCCTGGAGACTCCACCCTAGAGACTCCACCCTGGAGACTCCACCCTAGAGACTCCACCCTGGAGACTCCACCCTGGAGACTCTACCCTGGAGACTCCACCATGAACCCCCAGAGCACCAAGGTCACAGGACTGAATGACTACAGGCCCGTCGCCCTGACCTCTGAGGTCATGAAGTCTCCTGAGCGCCTAGTCCTGTCCCACCTCTAAAGCCTCGACTGTTGGAGTCTGCGGTCCTCAGGACCGAGACCTCACACCACGAGAGCAGCCGGTTCATCAACAGCTCCACCCAACCGACCGTGTCCGTGTCCCCCGTGTCGTTGTTCGTTTCAATTCCACTTCCTGAGCGGTGGACTTACAGCAGGCCTCCGTTGTGGAGGGAGATGGAGCTGGGTCTGGTCGGAGGCTGGGACCGGGCGTGGCCCCTGGGCTGGAGGCCTCCGGGCAGGTCGCCGCCCTGCATGTGAGTCAGAGGCAGCAGTGGCTTAAACAGAGCCCCGAGCCGGCCCTGTGGAGGAGACACGCAGGGCACCATGCTGAGGAGGCTCTAGACTGTTGCAGCGCGTCGGCCGCCGGCCTCAGGCTCGCCCAGGGGGGACGCGCCGGACCACCGCTTCCCTTGTGGCTGTCATGCTTTAGGAGGAACATGTGTGTGGAACAAGCAGCTGTCGGGAGGAGCCACATGCAGGGCCTCTGAGAGCTGCTGGGTTTACACTGAAAACATCGCCAAAGCTGTCATCTATTGATGGTGAGCTCGTGCACAGGTGTCAAACACAAGGCCTGCGGGCCGAATCTGGACCGCCGCATCATTTTATGTGGCCCCTGACGGCTTGAAAGACACGTGATCCCCTTTTCTTAAAGAAATTGAAGAACACTTTCTCATGCTTTTATTTTGAAGGTTTCAAATTAAATGGATTAGAGACATTTTCCTACGTGCAATATTTCGACACTCAAATAAACAATAATCAAATGCAAAGAGAGTTATTTCACAGTATGTTGGAGGAGTTTATGAAGTGTTTCCGGCCCTTTAAGAGGGCGGCCATGATGCTGATGTGGCCCACGGGGAACATGAGTTTGACAAACCTGACGCACACATGTCCGCTAGCATGCGCACACTCACAGTGAGCGTCAGGCTGAGCAAGCGCAGGCACTCAGGGCTTAGGCCATGTCTCCGCCCCCAGGCCATGTGTGTGTGTGTGTGTGTGTGTCTGTGTGTGTGTGTGTGTGTGTGTGTGTGTGTGTACCTGGGAGGCTGCCCCGCCCTGCTGCTGCTGCCTCTTGGCTCGGTTCTGCTTGTAGTAGTCGTAGATCATCAGGGCGGCGTAGACCTTCCCCACCGTCAGCTCATTGGCTGGAGAGGAGCAGAGACCAGATGGAGTGGAGTCAACGGGGGGGGGGGGGGCCTTGCTCTGCCCTCAAGAGGTCAGGGTGGCCTGCGTGGCCTGGTCCTCGTCTCTTTGCCACCGGGTTGAAGAAGAGGAGGCTTGTTCATTCTGAAGAAGCTCGTCTCCACGTCTCCCTGCCCTGACCTCCTGACCTCCTGACCTCCTGACGTCGCTGTGAGCGGGGCGGCTCTAGACCTTCACTCTGAGTCTTCATGCTCCGCCCTGACGGAGAGCAGCGGCTCGTTGCCACGGAGACAGGAGGACTTCACCCTCTCAGCAGATCCATGGTAACAAGGTGGCGTCACGTTGAGCGATGCCCCGTCTCATCGCTCTCACCCCGTTCGTGCTGACCCGTCTGAACTCTGAAGGCTGAGAGGACTGTGGCTCGGGTTACTCACTTCCTGTGTGGAGAGCAGTGGGAATCACCTGCAGCTGCTGGTGATTCCTGAGTTGTTGCTCCTGGTTCAACAAGGTGTCCTCTCTCTGTCCCCATGCCGTCAGAGAGCAGAAGAGAGAGCTCTGTGTTCCTGACCCAGACCAGGCTTCAGGAGGAGAACACAGCTCCAGCTGCCTCGAGGCCTGAGGCCGGCGTGTGCCGCTGCCTCACCAGAGACAGTGTTCTACGTGTGCTTCGTGTGACATTAGGCTGAAGTTACTCACTCATTAACATGCCTTTCATCTTTGTTGTGCATATCAGTGACTTTCCATAATCTTTGAGACATCAGTGCGACGTGCTCACCTGTATGTGGCGTCACCAACAGGTCCATGGTCCTCTGGGACAGGCTGGGCCACACGCCGGACAACTCCTTCCTCAGCACGGCGTCCGAGATGCGCTGCGCCACCATGCCTAGAGACACACATCATCACATGTGTTCAGAAAGTTTATTGTGCCGGAGGACACAAGGCAGAGCAGGAAGTTCATTGTTCCTGAGCTGAAGACGCCAGCACAAAGTGTCCTCATGAGGACACATGGAGGCCACATTGCTCATCTCCAGTCTGGGAGTCATGAATATGAGATGACGTTCTGCCGCTCTGCCATTTACAGAACAGAGCATTGAAGGCATGATGATGTTGTTATGTGGTAACATTTTAAATGCAGTGCAGAAACTGGCCTTAATTGTTAGAATTGCAATGTGGAGCAATCTGTCCAGAGCGTTGACAGCGTCTCGTTTCCCACGCGCTGTCAGCCACCTGGACGACACGCCCACTGGAGGCCGGTCAGGGACCCTAACCCTTCTTTTAAGGATGTAAAACCATTCCTCTATCCTAGTCCTCTTCATTCTGACGATGTGTGTCCAACTGACCTGAGGCCAGTTTGATCTCCAGGGCGGTGCGGATCAGGGCCATCAGGGTGGAGGTGAAGTGGACGCTGTTGTCGTCGGCGATGGGCATGTTCATCTTGACGAGGCGCTGAGGAGAGGAGGCGAGTGGCACAAGGAGCCTTCAGGTCACTCAGTACGTCACCCAGCCCAACACACCACACCCAGAGAAACCCGTCTGTGTGCCGCAGGCCTCATGAAGTACATCAACGCCTCTTTGCAAAGACGTGCCGGTTGGTCATGTGACCGGTGACTGAGACCCGGGTCAGCACACAAACAGCCTTCTCTGTACGCACCGAGGAGGAACACGAGACATCCACATCCACCGGCTGCAGTCTGCAAGTCAAAGTGCACAGGTGACCGGGGAACGCCAAACCACGTCACAGCAGCTCGGCTCGGCGTCCGAACGCCAGCGTTCAATATGCTGGACGCTAAAAGTGGCCGCGAGCATACAGAGTGTCCATCCACCGAGCCGGGCGGCCGGAGTGGGGCGGGGCTCATATGGAACTGATGGCAGCAGGAGGCTGTTGTAAGAGTTGAGCTCTAAACACACGAAGCAGGAAGTCAGAGTCAGAATGAGACGGATGGAAAGCTGAGAGGACAAATCACGCACTGCAGAAGATACCGGCCAATCAGAGGACAGCAGCCCAACTAAACAGAAACACAGCGTCACATGATGGTGTGTGAAACGACATACCGTGGAAACAATGTCAAGTTGGGCCGAGGCAACAAAACAACATTTGTAAGTCATTAAGGTTTAAAATAAATCATTTTATGATGTCACTTCTTATGAAGTCTGTGTGATTTGAAGAACTCCCGTTGACACCACTGTCTCCTGGGTGAAGGTCCCCATGTTGATCCATCGCTCCTCCCTACGCTGACTCATAGGGTCGTCGTAGAGGAACCTTTTGTATTTAGAGGAGTTATTATTTACTCTAAGGATTGTTGCCTTTTTCCAATAATTGTTAAATTTGACATTTGCGGGTCTCGCATTTGGGTGTACAAAAATGTCTCTATCGTGCCCACTTGAGGTAGGAAGCCACGTTTTTTGTTAACAATGTGCACTTTTCTTGACACTTGCTGTACATGTCCACTTGGGGTTTACTCTCGCGGAAAATTATCAACGCTTTGGGTTCATTGGCGTCACGATTAGGCTCCACGTTAATATCATCAGTGATGGTGTTGGCACAAAGGAACGGCAGGAAAGATGAAGCTTGTTTAAAATATCAGAGCACGAGCAAAACAAACTGAAGAGACGAGGGAACACAGCGGAGCACAGACACTGGCTTGAGTTGGGACACGGGTAAAGAGAGATGGTGGAGCAAAGGCAAGAAGGGGGAGGAAGAGGAGGGTCTACCTTGTAGGCGACTCTTGGTGGACATTTCTTCCCCAAACCTAAGGGTGGGGTCATGTGGAGCAGCATCTGATACATATCGAGGTACTTGATACGGCCACTTCACAGGATAAGAAGGAAATCAATAGAGATGCAAACAGAGGAGGATGGGGAGGTATAGAAGGAGGAGAGGAAGAAAGGGCAAGAACCAACGAAACAAGAGAATAATGGGAAGAAAAAAACAGAAATCTGTTGTTAATAGATTTCCTAGAGATTGAGGTGGATGTCATCCTCGGCCTCTGAAGCCCGGGGATGCATCAAGGTGGAGCTCAGGATCCCTGACAGGAAACATGGAATGGTAAAGAGTGAGTCTGGGAGGAGGGGGAGAGAAGAGGAGGATGGCTTGACCCAACACACACAATGCTGATGGCGGGTGAGATGGACGACGGGGATGTCTGCACCACATGCTAGCACACATCCCTCTGGTCCTTCAACCGGAGACAAAGGTTTCAATGCCAGCCCAGGTTTGGGTTGCCTGCTTCACGAAAACATCACAACACATGCTTCATGTGGATTTTGATCTTATTCGTCAAATAAGTCAAATACATTGTTGTGTATCTAGCCCAGTCGTACCACATGACAGAAAGCTGCCTCATTGTGACCGCCTCTGTTCTCAGACCTCCAGTGGAGGGATCGAGGCCGTGAAGGGTTAACGCCTCACAGGAGAACGGAGGCGTGGCTTTGAAAGCTTTGTTTCCACTCCGGCATCGTCAACCAAAGCCAGTCAGTTTGAGGGGCGGTGCTCATGTGAAGGCGATTTCATTGGTGCACAGCCATTCACTTAAGTCTTTTGGCATAGAAGTACACACAGCACCCTCGTGACGGAAATGTCTGGTATTTGCAAACCTTGTATGCTACCCTATTAGGGCAGTTCTTCCCTAAGCCAAGGGGGGGTGAGATAATGCGCAACAAATTGTACATATCCTTATAGGACATCCGTCCGCTGTGGAAAAGAACAAGCACATGAATACACAAGACAACTTCACATGAATCAATGATCATCAGTGACTGCATACTACAAGGTACAGGAGCAAGGCGTGTGCATGAGGCCTGTTCTAGTCACCTGAGTCACCCGGGAACAGGGAGGGGAGAAGTCAAGTTAGGCTATCTGTGGTATCATGACATTCCTCTGGGGCCCAGAAGAGTGGACATACCATGCAGCCGGGTCGTACTCGGCCCAAACCCGGATGAACTCATCCAGGTGATGAGGTCCCAGGATGGAGGAGTCTCTGGTTAGGTACTCAAAGTTATCCATTATGACCGCCACAAACAGGTTCAGCATCTAGGAAATAACCAGGAAGTAGATTTTAGATTTTTTTATTGAGAGCCCTTCTGAATGGCTAGCGCTAGCATGCTCCTGGCTGGCTCGCCTAAAGCATTTAGCTACAGTAGTTTACGAACAAGTCACTGTGTCTCCGCTCCTCTGTGTGAGGACATCTGGGTGAAATACTTTCAGGTGGGACTGGATCTTTGTGATCATGACCATTACAGAATTAAGTCAGCTAACTTCTCATTAAAGTGTTGAAGGCCATATGTATATACAGCCAGGCTTAGGGAATACATGGAATACATAGATCACTTCTGTGTTAGGACACAAAAAAAGATAACTGTATTTCGTCACAGAAAATAAAGATATCGAGTATATCAGGACTACCATTAAAAAAGGTGCATGTATGCATAAAGTATGCTTGCACATTCTCACAAAATGGCCTCCAACATTTGTGAGAGAAATCCTTCCTTATGGTTCCTCACTTTATTACTTAACAGTAGGTGAGGGGATGGACAGTATGTGCCATCACACAGGCACCCAGTGAGGCAATGACAACAACAGCTTGTATACCAGTTCACTTAGATATGAATATACAATACAACTAAGAATATAAAATGACCATTACAGTACACAACTGACACTCCCACCAGAGCATCACACCTGACAGCACACATGTAACAACAGTTACCAGAAAGGAGCAGAGGAAGATGAAGGAGACGAAGTAGAAGTAGGCGAAGTCACTGCCGCACTCTTTGCCTTCGGACCCCGAGCGCTCGTCACACGCTCGGTGGCTCAGGCAGGACAACATGATCTCATGCCACGCCTCGCCAGTGGCACTCCTGATGCGCAGAAAAACACACATAAGAAAACACAAGAGACTTAACAGCCTCAACAACAACGCAGAGACCAGGTCGCAAATAAAAAGTCACATAATACCAACATGGACTAGCGAAGCCGAGGATCGAACTGAACCACCGAGCCACAATTTAAAATGTGCAACGTGTACTTGTAGCTACATTGATTTGTGAATCCTTAATTTTTATCAACCCTTAATTGTCTGTCTGCCCATCTGGAACCGCTATATATATATATTTACAGCATGCCCAAGTTCATGAAGTTTCTCATACCTGAAGAGCAGCATGAGCGCCTGGAGGAAAGTCCGGAAGTTGTTGTGGTGCGTGATGGCCGTGTCTTCATTCAGCGCGATGTTACCAAACACCTGAACACAGTGAGGACGGCGTGCCCGCTCAGTAATGTGCAAACACTTTAATAGTGAACCACGATGTGGATAGCAAGACCTCTGTGACCACAATATCACCCACCTGCATCCCAATGATGGCATAGATAAAGAACAGCATAGCAATCAGGAGGCAAACATAAGGGAGGGCCTAGAGGACAGGAAACACATTACATTAATAACATTCATCACCATTAATTGACTGGAATATCCACACACATGCATGTTCTTGTCGAGAGATGTGTGATGGGAAGGCACCCAAAGACATTCTTGTAAATGAAGGCACCCCAAAGACATTCTTGTAAATGAAGGCACCCCAAAGACATTCTTGTAAATGAAGGCACCCCAAAGACATTCTTGTAAATGAAGGCACCCCAAAAGACATTCTTGTAAATGAAGGCACCCCAAAGACATTCTTGTAAATGAAGGCACCCCAAAGACATTCTTGTAAATGAAGGCACCCCAAAGACATTCTTGAAAATGAAGGCACCCCAAAGACATTCTTGTAAATGAAGGCACCCCAAAGACAATCTTGTATTTGAAGGCACCCCAAAGATATTCTTGCAAATGAAGGCACCCCAAAGACAATCTTGGATTTGAAGGCACCCCAAAGACATTCTTGTAAATGAAGGCACCCCAAAGACATTCTTGTAAATGAAGGCACCCCAAAGACATTCTTGAAAATGAAGGCACCCCAAAGACATTCTTGTAAATGAAGGCACCGCAAAGACAATCTTGTATTTGAAGGCACCCCAAAGATATTCTTGTAAATGAAGGCACCCCAAAGACAATCTTGTATTTGAAGGCACCCCAAAGACATTCTTGAAAATGAAGGCACCCCAAAGACATTCTTGTATTTGAAGGCACCCCAAAGACATTCTTGTAAATGAAGGCACCCCAAAGACAATCTTGTATTTGAAGGCACCCCAAAGACATTCTTGTAAATGAAGGCACCCCAAAGACAATCTTGTATTTGAAGGCACCCCAAAGACATTCTTGTAAATGAAGGCACCCCAAAGACAATCTTGTATTTGAAGGCAGCCCAAAGACATTCTTGGAAATGAAGGCACCCCAAAGACATTCTTGTATTTGAAGGCACCCCAAAGACAATCTTGTATTTGAAGGCACCCCAAAGACAATCTTGTATTTGAAGGCACCCCAAAGACATTCTTGTAAATGAAGGCACCCCAAAGACAATCTTGTATTTGAAGGCACCCCAAAGACATTCTTGTAAATGAAGGCACCCCAAAGACAATCTTGTATTTGAAGGCAGCCCAAAGACATTCTTGGAAATGAAGGCACCCCAAAGACATTCTTGTATTTGAAGGCACCCCAAAGACATTCTTGTAAATGAAGGCACCCCAAAGACATTCTTGTAAATGAAGGCACCGCAAAGACAATCTTGTATTTGAAGGCACCCCAAAGACATTCTTGTAAATGAAGGCACCCCAAAGATATTCTTGTAAATGAAGGCACCCCAAAGACAATCTTGTATTTGAAGGCACCCCAAAGACATTCTTGTAAATGAAGGCACCCCAAAGACATTCTTGTAAATGAAGGCACCCCAAAGACATTCTTGTAAATGAAGGCACCCCAAAGACATTCTTGAAAATGAAGGCACCCCAAAGACATTCTTGTAAATGAAGGCACCCCAAAGACAATCTTGTATTTGAAGGCACCCCAAAGATATTCTTGCAAATGAAGGCACCCCAAAGACAATCTTGGATTTGAAGGCACCCCAAAGACATTCTTGAAAATGAAGGCACCCCAAAGACATTCTTGTATTTGAAGGCACCCCAAAGACATTCTTGTATTTGAAGGCACCCCAAAGACATTCTTGTAAATGAAGGCACCCCAAAGACAATCTTGTATTTGAAGGCACCCCAAAGACATTCTTGTAAATGAAGGCACCCCAAAGACAATCTTGTATTTGAAGGCACCCCTAAGACATTCTTGGTAATGAAGGCACCCCAAAGACATTCTTGTATTTGAAGGCACCCCAAAGACATTCTTGTAAATGAAGGCACCCCAAAGACATTCTTGTAAATGAAGGCACCGCAAAGACAATCTTGTATTTGAAGGCACCCCAAAGATATTCTTGTAAATGAAGGCACCCCAAAGACAATATTGTATTTGAAGGCACCCCAAAGACATTCTTGAAAATGAAGGCACCCCAAAGACAATCTTGTATTTGAAGGCACCCCAAAGATATTCTTGTAAATGAAGGCACCCCAAAGACAATCTTGTATTTGAAGGCACCCCAAAGACATTCTTGAAAATGAAGGCACCCCAAAGACATTCTTGTATTTGAAGGCACCCCAAAGACATTCTTGTAAATGAAGGCACCCCAAAGACAATCTTGTATTTGAAGGCACCCCAAAGACATTCTTGTAAATGAAGGCACCCCAAAGACAATCTTGTATTTGAAGGCACCCCAAATACATTCTTGTAAATGAAGGCACCCCAAAGACATTCTTGTAAATGAAGGCACCCCAAAGACATTCTTGCATAGGAAGGCACCCCAAAGACATTCTTGTAAATGACGGCACCCCAAAGACAATCTTGTATTTGAAGGCACCCCAAAGACAATCTTGTATTTGAAGGCACCCCAAAGACAATCTTGTATTTGAAGGCACCCCAAAGACATTCTTGTAAATGAAGGCACCCCAAAGACATTCTTGTATAGGAAGGCACCCCAAAGACATTCTTGTATAGGAAGGCACCCCAAAGACATCTCTGGCTCCAGGGCATCACTCAGGGTCACCAGGAGGTGAAGTGGCAAGTCCACACTGCACTGATTGGTCCAGCTGTTGCTGTATATGGATGTGTGTTTGTGAAAGGTGGTAGTGTGTGGGAGCACCTTGAAGGACTGGACGAAGGTCCACAGCAGGATGCGGATGGTGTAGCCCTGTCGCAGCAGCTTGATGAGCCGAGCGGCTCTGAACAGCCTCAGGAAGCTGAGGTTTAGCAGCCGGTCCTGTGAGGCACAGACCGTGTTTACATGCATTCGAATAACTGGCTTCGTCGGACTGAAATCGAATTATCCGTTTCATGGAAACACCTTTGTTCGACTATGTGCGGTCCGACTACGATCCGATTAACACCCCTGGATAACTCGATCCGATCCGGCTGATAATTCGACTATCGCGGCATGTAACGGTGAATTGGATTAGGAACTGGACTTTGCGTCTTTGCGCATGCTTGAGATCCCGCCGCCCTCCTCCCTCCCTCCCTCCCATGTCGTGACCCGGAAGTGGAAAGAGACGATAAGTTGTCACTGCCGGGAGCCTGGCCGGCAGAAAACAAACAAACAACGCTCTGGAGAACACAAGAGCCACCACACATCTCTGGACCGAAGAGCAGACAGAATTTATGCTTAATGTATTGAAGGAGTTGAACATACTAATGTTCATGGTTCTTTCTCTAAATGTTGATGTTGTTGTTGTTGGTTGTTGTTGGTAGTGGTGAAGAGGTCAAGCGGAAGTGGCTGTATCACCACGAGTTGTAATGAAAACAGCGCCACCTATCGTATCGGATATGACATGCTTTCAAAGGCCAATGATTCGAATTACTCACTGCCATGTATATTGGGATAACAGCAGATCCCCCAAAAGATAGCATAGTCTGACTAAAGCAAGATTAGAATTATACCATCATGTAAACACACTGACAGACAGAACATCCAATCACGTAGAAGCTGATACACATGATCAGTGGCCACACAGTGTCACATGGTGAAGTGCTGACTCCCTTAGACGGGGGATGGAGTAAAAACATACAAGGCCCAGCTGTCAAGATATTTAACCTCACAAAAAATATATTTTTAGACCTCTTCTTGAAAATTGTATACCCAATAAAGTAAAGAAAATTCAGCGAGATCTGCCTCATGCGTCATGTTCTCTCTCCCTTCCCCTGGTTGGAATTCTTCTCTCAGTCCTTGCAGCCCTCAGGAATGATTTTGTCGTGTCTCGTCAATTGTGTTAAGTTTTAGGTTTAAGTCCTGTTTTCCATGTCTGCTTTTATTTTGTAGTAACTGTCCTCTCTCATTTCAGAAACTGTATTTCCTGCACTGGTGTTTCCTCGTTAGTGTGATTGCCTGCTCCACCCCTGATTGTGTCCACCTGTTCCCCGTTTCCTCATGTATTTAAGCCTGTGTCTACCTGTGTCTTGTGTCAGATCGTCTTGTCTCTTGTCTCGTCATGATCGTTCTTTATAGTGTAGTTTTTTGTCCTAGTTTGCTTTTCCAACATAGTTGTGATTTTGTTTTGTACTTTGTTCAAAGTCATTTTCCAGCATAGCTGTGATTTTCTGTTTTTCTTATAAACCCTTTTTGATACCCCTGAACTTTGGAGTCGTGCTCTTGGGTCCTGCTTCTTGAGTCGTGACAGATTTGAGTGTGGGACATGTGATTTAATTCTTTTACTTGTAGTCACAAGGTAATCTTATTTTGCTGACTGTAAAGCAAAAAAGTGATTTATGTTTCTGGTTCTTATAATCCCATAAATCGTTGATGTATTAGGCTAGAGAGCATTGTGTGTGCAGTAATGGAGCTGTGTTGTGTTTAGAGCAAGCAGAGGATAAATGATTGAATCCCAGATTTTAAACATTAAATATATATATTTTTAATGATTCATTTTACAATATAAAATAATACAAAAAATATTATATTTATCAGGGATGTTAAACCATTTGCTTGGCTAGAAAAACAGTCTGAAAGTTTCCAGGAGCTTGTACAGATCTGGTGTTACGCTCTATTCATTGTATCTGCAGCTGAGATGTCCCGAGATGTGCACATAAGTCCGCACTAAGTTCAACATCAGTTTTGAGTCTATCCTTAAACAATATTCAAATGTACATTGAAATATTTTGTTCTGCCCATGCACACTGGCTGCAAAGAGGTTGCTTAATAAAGACATTTCCATCGACAGTCTTCAGCCATCCTTTTATTATTACTGAGATTGTTTTTAAATGTGAAGTGTGTTAAGTTACTCTTCTGTTGTTGCTAAATTCGGGATTCAAAAAAGGGAAACGTATTTAACTCGTGGTTAAATTTCTAAACATAATTCAAAATTGGTTAAAGGAGAAGGTACAATGATCCATGTGATTCTGTGATGAGATCATTCGTATGTGTCATAATAGTAGTAGCCTCGTTTCATACAGGCTGGTTTGGGGTTTTCCTGGACACCTCCTGGCTGGCTCGCCAAATTTGATGTAGCCTGTGTTGTGTTTGCGGGATATTCTAATTAGTATTGGGCTAATTTCTAGGTTTGTTGGGAGACGTTGGAAGGTAAACAATCGACACAAAAAGGAAATGGAGCCACTGATTCAGACTTTTAGATAAACTTTCTGGACTTTTGGATTTCAGATGTAATATCTCCTTCTCATTTATTCCATGAGTGAGTGTTGGAAAGGATTAAGTCAAACTATCTGGATCTTTCCTCCAGTGTTTTTTGAGTGTGTCTCTCAGTACTGCCCTTCCATAAAACTGGAAAACTTCTAACTTGATGGTCTTTTAAAACACATCTTATACATTAAAGCGTTTGGAGCAGAGAATGGCAACAGGAAGTGACTCACCGTAGTCTAAAGGTGTTTGGGACCGGGGCAACGCCGCGAAGATATCAACAAGATGGAGGCGGAGAGGGAGAGAGAGACAGATCGCAGAGGAGGATGAGGAGAAAGGATGGAGAACAGGAACCTCAACATAACCTGATACAGCTCCACTTCACGACACACACTGCGCAGCCCCATGCACACACACACATTTCACATTATTTAGAATTGTTTTATTCTGGAAATCTTTTGGTCTGAAAAGCATTTAAAACCTAATTTGATTATTTTTGTCATTAAACACATGACACAAATAATCAAATTAGGTTTTAAATGCTTTTCAGACCAAAAGATTTCCAGAATTAAAATTATTCAAAAAAATCTGAAATGTTTTATTTTGCACGTTACTTTCTCTACTCTTGGTTTGAACTGGACTTCCAATTCGACACTTCCAATACAAGGATGCAGAATTAGTCTTTTCAAACGTGACAGTTTCAAATAGTTTCATGATAAAAGCACTTTTAACATGTCTGAGGATGTTAATAGTCCTTTCAAAATGCTTTAGTAATTGTTTCCAGGGTATTTAACCATTCTTTACTTTAATGCATCGAGGGCTTAGATAAAGTCAATAACGTAGGCCATGAATATGAGTAATCGGTTGGCGGTTGACGGTAGTTGCTGGCCCGTTGCCAACATGTATTTGGGGGCCGGAGCTCTTACGTTGATTTCCGTGACCAGGATGTCGGTGATGCTGCCCAGCACGGTGACAAAGTCAAACACGTTCCAGGCGTCCTTCAAGTAGTTCTGAGGAACAACAGTTGGAAAGATCACAAGCTGCTCTTCATCACTCGGAATATGTGAAGCTCTTTCATGAATGTTACTTACCAAGGGACCAAAAGCGATGATCTTGAGGACGCATTCCAGAGAGAAGAGCGTGGTGAAGACGATGTTGAGGTTCTTCAGCATCGCCTCGTAGAAGTCTGGAGCTCCGTGGAACTGGAAGGAAAACCATCACGTTTGGCTGTAATTTGGGGAAATAATGCCTCTTTGCTTTCTTGCTGAAAGTTATTTAATAAGATCAAGAGCACCTTCTCAGATGAAGCTACATCACTTACATTAGCTCCACTCCTGGACATCATAAGAACCCACGTGGATGTTACCTCTGGACACAGCCTGACTAACATGCCGCTGGCGCTAGCATCAATCTAAACATGCATCAACATGTGAAAACAATGTATTCCCGAAGCTCTTGAATCCAGGACTAACTTTAAATGACATTCAGCCAAAATCTGCATGTATTATTAACACCCTCTTTAGAAGTTCTTACCTTCATCATGAGGACGACGGTGTTGAGAGCGATCATGAGCATGATGGAGTACTCGAATGGAGGCGAGACCACGAACTTCCACATCCTGTACTGGAAGGACTGCGTGTTCTGGGGCATGTAGCGGGTCAGAGGTCTGGCGCTGATGGCAAAGTCGATACAAGCCCTCTGCAAGAGAGGATAGCCGCTGTGTGACACGACAGAACCCTTTAGCTCGCGCTCATTCATAATGTGCACCGGGTTTTTAATATGCTGGACAACCAAGCATGCATTTTAGTCCCAAGAGCTATTATGGATATTATGGATCATTGATAAGTATTACATGGTGATGGTTGTGTTATTTCTAATGTTCAGCATGTGCTGCGTTCTACGCTTCCAAGACAAAAACAAATCTACATATGTCCATAAAAACTGCTGTTATGTGGCTCCATATGGAAGCTTCTCAGGGGCTTCACAAAGGATGTGTTGCAGAAAATCATATAACCTCGGTTGAACTCTGACTTTTTCTTTGCTCCGTCCCGATGCGCGCAAACCGGCGTCGGAGCTCTGCGGCGGGCGAGACGGCGAGCAGAGGACTGTTAACGCAACACGGAGACAGAAATGACGTTCTGCTGCTGTCATGTGGCGCTATAGAGAAAGTTACAGGAGGCGGACCCATTTTTTAAAATGTCATGCGATCTACCAATACGACGCCGCGATCGACTGGCAGGTCGAGATCGACGTATTGAGCACCCCTGCCTTAGAGTTAGCCATCATTAACAATGATGTACCTTGCTATGGTCCTTGGGTCACTAACAGATGTTTCCTGGAGGAGGACTATGGTCCTTGGGTCTCTAACAGATGTTTCCTGGAGGAGGACTATGGTCCTTGGGCCTCTAACAGATGTTTCCTGGAGGAGGACTATGGTCCTTGGGTCTCTAACAGATGTTTCCTAGAGGAGGACTATGGTCCTTGGGTCTCTAACAGATGTTTCCTGGAGGAGGACTATGGTCCTTGGGTCTCTAACAGATGTTTCCTGGAGGAGGACTATGGTCCTTGGGTCTCTAACAGATGTTTCCTGGAGGAGGACTATGGTCCTTGGGTCTCTAACAGATGTTTCCTGGAGGAGGACTATGGTCCTTGGGTCACTAACAGATGTTTCCTGGAAGAGGACTATGGTCCTTGGGTCTCTAACAGATGTTTCCTAGAGGAGGACTATGGTCCGTGGGTCTCTAACAGATGTTTCCTGGAGGAGGACTATGGTCCTTGGGTCTCTAACAGATGTTTCCTGGAGGAGGACTATGGTCCTTGGGTCTCTAACAGATGTTTCCTAGAGGAGGACTATGGTCCGTGGGTCTCTAACAGATGTTTCCTGGAAGAGGACTATGGTCCTTGGGTCTCTAACAGATGTTTCCTGGAAGAAGACTATGGTCCTTGGGTCTCTAACAGATGTTTCCTGGAGGAGGACTATGGTCCTTGGGTCTCTAACAGATGTTTCCTGGAGGAGGACTATGGTCCTTGGGCCTCTAACAGATGTTTCCTGGAAGAGGACTATGGTCCTTGGGTCTCTAGCAGATGTTTCCTGGAGGAGGACTATGGTCCGTGGGTCACTAACAGATGTTTCCTGGAGGAGGACTATGGTCCTTGGGTCTCTAACAGATGTTTCCTGGAAGAGGACTATGGTCCTTGGGTCACTAACAGATGTTTCCTGGAAGAGGACTATGGTCCGTGGGTCTCTAACAGATGTTTCCTGGAAGAGGACTATGGTCCTTGGGTCACTAACAGATGTTTCCTGGAGGAGGACTATGGTCCTTGGGTCTCTAACAGATGTTTCCTGGAGGAGGACTATGGTCCTTGGGTCTCTAACAGATGTTTCCTGGAAGAGGACTATGGTCCGTGGGTCTCTAACAGATGTTTCCTGGAGGAGGACTATGGTCCTTGGGTATCTAACAGATGTTTCCTGGAAGAGGACTATGGTCCTTGGGTCTCTAACAGATGTTTCCTGGAAGAGGACTATGGTCCTTGGGTCACTAACAGATGTTTCCTGGAGGAGGACTATGGTCCTTGGGTATCTAACAGATGTTTCCTGGAA
The DNA here is from genome assembly GCF_029220125.1 of Pseudoliparis swirei. Taxonomy (NCBI): domain Eukaryota; kingdom Metazoa; phylum Chordata; class Actinopteri; order Perciformes; family Liparidae; genus Pseudoliparis; species Pseudoliparis swirei. The sequence continues at coordinate 31,159,380 of NC_079394.1, read as the reverse complement.
GAGGACTATGGTCCTTGGGTCTCTAACAGATATTTCCTGGAAGAGGACTATGGTCCTTGGGTCTCTAACAGATGTTTCCTGGAAGAGGACTATGGTCCTTGGGCCTCTAACAGATGTTTCCTGGAAGAGGACTATGGTCCTTGGGTCTCTAACAGATGTTTCCTGGAGGAGGACTATGGTCCTTGGGTCTCTAACAGATGTTTCCTGGAGGAGGACTATGGTCCTTGGGTCTCTAACAGATGTTTCCTGGAGGAGGACTATGGTCCGTGGGTCTCTAACAGATGTTTCCTGGAGGAGGACTATGGTCCTTGGGTCTCTAACATATGTTTCCTGGAGGAGGACTATGGTCCTTGGGTCTCTAACAGATGTTTCCTGGAGGAGGACTATGGTCCTTGGGTCTCTAACAGATGTTTCCTGGAGGAGGACTATGGTCCTTGGGTCACTAACAGATGTTTCCTGGAGGAGGACTATGGTCCTTGGGTCTCTAACATATGTTTCCTGGAGGAGGACTATGGTCCTTGGGTCTCTAACAGATGTTTCCTGGAGGAGGACTATGGTCCTTGGGTCTCTAACAGATGTTTCCTGGAGGAGGACTATGGTCCTTGGGTCTCTAACATATGTTTCCTGGAGGAGGACTATGGTCCTTGGGTCTCTAACAGATGTTTCCTGGAAGAGGACTATGGTCCTTGGGTCTCTAACAGATGTTTCCTGGAGGAGGACTATGGTCCTTGGGTCTCTAACATATGTTTCCTGGAAGAGGACTATGGTCCTTGGGTCTCTAACAGATGTTTCCTGGAGGAGGACTATGGTCCGTGGGTCTCTAACAGATGTTTCCTGGAGGAGGACTATGGTCCTTGGGTCTCTAACAGATGTTTCCTGGAAGAGGACTATGGTCCTTGGGTCACTAACAGATGTTTCCTGGAGGAGGACTATGGTCCTTGGGTCACTAACATGTTTCCTGGAGGAGGACTATGGTCCTTGGGTCACTAACTGGTGTTTCCTGGAAGAGGACTATGGTCCTTGGGTCACTAACATGTTTCCTGGAGGAGGACTATGGTCCTTGGGTCTCTAACAGTTGTTTCCTGGAGGAGGACTATGGTCCTTGGGTCTCTAACAGATGTTTCCTGGAAGAGGACTATGGTCCTTGGGTCTCTACCAGATGTTTCCTGGAAGAGGACTATGGTCCTTGGGTCTCTAACAGATGTTTCCTGGAAGAGGACTATGGTCCTTGGGTCTCTAACAGATGTTTCCTGAAAGAGGACTATGGTCCTTGGGTCTCTAACAGATGTTTCCTGGAAGAGGACTATGGTCCTTGGGTCTCTAACAGATGTTTCCTGGAAGAGGACTATGGTCCTTGGGTCTCTAACAGATGTTTCCTGGAAGAGGACTATGGTCCTTGGGTCTCTAACAGATGTTTCCTGGAAGAGGACTATGGTCCTTGGGTATCTAACAGATGTTTCCTGGAAGAGGACTATGGTCCTTGGGTATCTAACAGATGTTTCCTGGAAGAGGACTATGGTCCTTGGGTCTCTAACAGTTGTTTCCTGGAAGAGGACTATGGTCCTTGGGTATCTAACAGATGTTTCCTGGAGGAGGACTATGGTCCTTGGGTCTCTAACAGATGTTTCCTGGAAGAGGACTATGGTCCTTGGGTCTCTACCAGATGTTTCCTGGAAGAGGACTATGGTCCTTGGGTCTCTAACAGATGTTTCCTGGAAGAGGACTATGGTCCTTGGGTCTCTAACAGATGTTTCCTGGAAGAGGACTATGGTCCTTGGGTCTCTAACAGATGTTTCCTGGAAGAGGACTATGGTCCTTGGGTCTCTACCAGATGTTTCCTGGAAGAGGACTATGGTCCTTGGGTCTCTAACAGATGTTTCCTGGAAGAGGACTATGGTCCTTGGGTATCTAACAGATGTTTCCTGGAAGAGGACTATGGTCCTTGGGTATCTAACAGATGTTTCCTGGAAGAGGACTATGATCCCTGCGTATCTAGAGCGGTTGGGTCACGGTCACCTTGATCCAACCGGATTGAATCGTGCGCCCGGTTCTCCAACAATTGATCTGATTGGTTCAAGGTCTGATGGGTGTACCCCTCAAAGTACAACTGAGCTCCAGGCCAATGTGTAGGCTGGTGCTGGTCCACCTGAGCCAGAAGTCTGGACCCATCAGGCCCCCAAACGAGTCCATTCACCTTCTTCCTTTTCATTGGGCAGACTTAATGAAGAACATTAATGATATTCAAAGATTTAGACTTATTTTGGAATGCATTGAACGCCTGCAGTGGCTATGAGGGCAGATTGCTGTGGGTCAGACAGTTAGCTTGTCAGCACAGTCGGACCGTGACGACACGGATCGCATTTTAGCAGCCTTCATATTTTTTCAATTATCTTCAATGAGCTGACGTGTTTTGACATTCTGCCGTTGCGTTGCTGAGCGAACGTGTTTTTGGAAGAGCGGCCTCGAGAAATTCCGTGAAGGTGCTCCTGGAGACGGTGAAGCTCAGAGGTGTGTGTCTGCTTTACCTCGTTCTTCTCCAAGCTGCACAAGGCCTTGTCTCCCTGCTCCTGGAAGGTGATGATGATGAGAGCCACGAAGATGTTCACAAAAAAGAAAGGGAAGACCACAAAGTAGACGACGTAGAAGATGGACATCTCTATCCGGTAGCCCGGGCTGGGACCCATGTCTTCGAAGGTGGCGTCCACAGAGTGCTTCAAGACGCTGCAGGGGGAGCGTCCAGGAGGTGAGACACAGGAACACAACCAGCTGGTGGCTTTCAATTCAATGTGAGATGTGACAATCCCTCTTTACCATGTTTGGTTCATAATTTGTCCATCAAAGAAATGGCTAAAGCTCGACTGCCTGGGACTCTTTCTCTGTTGCATTGAGACTGAACTTCTAAATCCTTCACACATGTCCATTGGTCCTCCTCTACCTCCACCTCCTGCATCTGGCCTGACCTCAACACTCAACTCAAAGACTGTTAAAGCCCGAAATGTCCAGTAAGTTGTTCATATAACTGGCGGTGGTATCATGTTCACGTTGTTTTCTTCCATTATTGGCATCTCATTTAGATTGTCTAATCGCTTCATCTCATTCATCTTATATTATCACTAAAGCTTCTTCTCGCATTCTATTGTTTAGTGATTCTCTTCTTCCCTGTGTAATGCCATTGCACCTCTGTTTGTGCCTTTGACTCTCACTACTCTCTGGTCTAACGTGACTGGTTCTCTTTTCCTGGTCTAACGTGACCCGGTCTAGAAGGATCCATGTTCTGATTTGCCGGTCTAGAGCCGTGGTTCTCAAACCTTTTCTGTCACGCCCTACGCTGAAGGAATAAACATGTCCATGCTGAACACTTTGTGCGTCCTCCATCAGGTCAGCTGCACCTACGTTGGCCATCCCTCGCCAGTGGAGACGGTGAAGAGGGTCAGGAAGGCCCAGAGCACGTTGTCATAATGGAACTCGTACTTCTTCCACTCTCTCGGCATGGCGGACACCTCGTCCTGGTCGTAGTTGAGGAACTGCCCTCTGGAAGACATGAAGGCATGAACACAGCTGAGCTGGGTTTGTTGTGCCCACGGCGTTGTCTTAAAGGTTTCTGGAATAGAGCGTGAGGGAATGGGGGGGTTTTCAACTGACTTGCAGTCCTTCTCGAGGCCCTTGGACTCGTCTGTGCAGTAGAAGAACTTCCCCTTGAAGAGCTGAACCGCGATGACGGCAAAGATGAACATGAAGAGGATGTAAACAATGAGGATGTTCAGCACGTTGGTTAGAGAGTTGACCACGCAGTCGAACACCGCCTGAGGACGGAGACACCGACACGGTGGAGGGTTCAGGGGGAAGTGGAGCTTCATGTTGAATATAGTCAACAATACCATCCATTAACCATCATATGTGGGTGGCCAGGATGAGTTGTAGTCATGGTCTGAATCTGAATGTGATTGAAGGACCCCCCCCCCCCCTTTAATCAATAGAAACCTTGAGTTTCGGCAGACGTTTGATGGTTTTGAGGGGACGGAGGACTCTGAGGACCCTCAGGGACTTGATGGTGTTGATGTCTTTGCCTTTGGTCCCCCTGTGGAAAGAAAGCGCCATTACACACGATGATGAACCTCATCAGATCCGTTTCTGCTGATAAACACATTGGACACATGGGTTTCTGAAGCTTACTCTAGAACATGATGTTTAAAATGGGAGGAGTCAATAAGGCACACTAAAACAGTCTGGATATCAACACATCTATTAAAGTACATGGTAAGTACAGAGCTGGAGCCAGGCATGGTTAGCAGCCTAGCTTAGCATAACGACTGGAGGCAGCCGGATACAGCTAGGCTGATAAACACACCGCTAAAGCTAACCGGGCAAAACCATCGAATGTTTTATACGTTTGTACCAATAGTTTTGGTTAAATATTCATAAACAATGTCATATATCTTTAGACTTTTACTTTATGAAACCAAGACTGTGATCTTCATCTCACCTTAAGTCCTAAACATCACAATAAAACAGTCAACTCATGCAGTCGTCCCTTTACGAGCATAAATTGTTTTGCAAGATCAAATATTGTGGTTGAAAACAAATAAACTCTGCTGTTGAATAAGGTCTTGGCATTTAAAGAATGATACAGCTAAAACAATGCTGCACAGTAAAGTTGTATGAGTTGTAGAGTTTCAGCTCACGGTATGTTTACAGAACACATGACGTCACCCCTGGTGATGTCACCTCCATCTAACTCACCAATGATCTCACGGGAACCATAATAATAGAACATATGAAATGATGAATTGAATCTGTGAAGATGGTTTCACATCATTTATGAACAAACACGACACGAGACTCAGCCTCAATCGTTTCATTTCCCATGTTGAAATGGACATGTCTCCAGAGAGGACTGGTCGGGTGGACGCAATGATGGATGAAGACGGATGCTTTGAGCGTGAGAACACGGCGACCTGCCGGTGATGTCATCCCACCCTCTGTTCTACGATGTCAACATTCACCGGACGCATAGCGAGCAACACACCGAGCACTGAGCGCTGCCTCCGACGCTCTACCAGAGCTCCTCGTACGGAGACGTGACACAGGAGAGGGAGTTCAGGCGGGTTGCTGCCTTGCTCGTGGCCACGCTGCCCTAGACCCACCGGTAGAGTCTCTGTTACAACACGACAGCAGACGGTCAGAACCTCAAGAGACGCACCGACACACACGTTTACGTCTGTGACCCTAAAGCACACAGGTACCCTCCTACAGCTGTGTGTACGGCTGTCACAGGACATGACTGGATAGGAGAAAGGAGATAGGATAGATTGGTGATCGGATATAGGGTAGATAGGAGATAGGATAGATAGGAGATAGGATAGAAAGGAGATAGGATAGATAGGAGATAGGGTAGATAGGAGATAGGATAGACATGAGATAGGATAGATAGGAGATAGGATAGATATGATAGATAGGGTAGATAGGAGATAGGATAGATAGGAGATAGGGTAGATAGGAGATAGGGTAGATAGGAGATAGGATAGATTTGATAGATAGGGTAGATAGGAGATATGATAGATAGGAGATAGTATAGATAGGAGATAGGATAGATATGATAGATAGGGTAGATAGGAGATAGGATAGATATGATAGATAGGATAGATAGGAGATAGGATATATAGGATAGATAGGATAGATAGGAGATAGGATAGATAGGAGATAGGATAGATATGAGATAGGATAGATAGGAGATAGGATAGATATGAGATAGGATAGATAGGATAGATAGGAGATAGGATAGATATGAGATAGGATAGATAGGATAGATAGGGTAGATAGGAGATAGGATAGATAGGAGATAGGATAGATCGGAGATAGGATAGATATGATAGATAGGGTAGATAGGAGATAGGATAGACAGGAGATAGGATAGATAGGAGATAGGATAGATATGATCGATAGGGTAGATAGGAGATAGGATAGATAGGATAGATAGGAGATAGGATAGATAGGAGATAGGATAGATATGATAGATAGGGTAGATAGGAGATAGGATAGATAGGATAGATAGGAGATAGGATAGATAGGAGATAGGATATATATGATAGATAGGATAGATAGGAGATAGGATAGATAGGATAGATAGGGTAGATAGGAGATAGGATAGATAGGAGATAGGATAGATAGGAGATCGGATAGATATGATAGATAGGGTAGATAGGAGATAGGATAGATAGGAGATTGTAACGCCCTGTTCTCTGTCTCCTGTCTCCTTGATGGATTCATTCCCTTCACCTGCCCTCAGCCTCTCTCATCTCCTTGGCGCCTGTGTTCCTTTATGCATTGAGCCAGTCGTCTCTGCCTATGTTCCTTTATGCATTGAGCCAGTCGGTCTCTGCCTGTGTTCCTTTATGCATTGAGCCAGTCGGTCTCTGCCTGTGTTCCTTTATGCATTGAGCCAGTCGGTCTCTGTCTGTGTTCCTTTATGCATTGAGCCAGTCGGTCTCTGTCTGTGTTCCTTTATGCATTGAGCCAGTCGTCTCTGCCTGTGTTCCTTTATGCATTGAGCCAGTCGGTCTCTGTCTGTGTTCCTTTATGCATTGAGCCAGTCGTCTCTGTCTGTGTTCCTTTATGCATTGAGCCAGTCGTCTCTGTCTGTGTTCCTTTATGCATTGAGCCAGTCGGTCTCTGTCTGTGTTCCTTTATGCATTGAGCCAGTCGTCTCTGCCTGTGTTCCTTTATGCATTGAGCCAGTCGTCTCTGTGTGTGTTCCTTTATGCATTGAGCCAGTCGGTCTCTGTCTGTGTTCCTTTATGCATTGAGCCAGTCGTCTCTGTCTGTGTTCCTTTATGCATTGAGCCAGTCGGTCTCTGCCTGTGTTCCTTTATGCATTGAGCCAGTCGGTCTCTGTCTGTGTTCCTTTATGCATTGAGCCAGTCGGTCTCTGTCTGTGTTCCTTTATGCATTGAGCCAGTCGTCTCTGCCTGTGTTCCCCTATGCATTGAGCCAGTCGTCTCTGCCTGTGTTCCTTTATGCATTGAGCCAGTCGTCTCTGTCTGTGTTCCTTTATGCATTGAGCCAGTCGTCTCTGCCTGTGTTCCCCTATGCATTGAGCCAGTCGGTCTCTGTCTGTGTTCCTTTATGCATTGAGCCAGTCGTCTCTGCCTGTGTTCCCCTATGCATTGAGCCAGTCGGTCTCTGTCTGTGTTCCTTTATGCATTGAGCCAGTCGTCTCTGCCTGTGTTCCCCTATGCATTGAGCCAGTCGTCTCTGCCTGTGTTCCTTTATGCATTGAGCCAGTCGTCTCTGTCTGTGTTCCCCTATGCATTGAGCCAGTCGTCTCTGTCTGTGTTCCCCTATGCATTGAGCCAGTCGTCTCTGTCTGTGTTCCTTTATGCATTGAGCCAGTCGTCTCTGTCTGTGTTCCTTTATGCATTGAGCCAGTCGTCTCTGCCTGTGTTCCCCTATGCATTGAGCCAGTCGTCTCTGTCTGTGTTCCCCTATGCATTGAGCCAGTCGTCTCTGTCTGTGTTCCCCTATGCATTGAGCCAGTCGTCTCTGTCTGTGTTCCCCTATGCATTGAGCCAGTCATCTCTGTCTGTGTTCCCCTATGCATTGAGCCAGTCGTCTCCAGCTGGTTGAGGTCTTTGATCGTCGCCTTGTGAGGCGCTAGATGAGCACTTTGCATTCCTGACCCTTTGTGGACCGTGTTGCTCTTTGGAAACCTTTTGCCTCAGTAAAGACCGTTCTGTGTTATCCACACGAGTCCCGCCCCTCGCTACCTGTGGTGCGACCCGTGACAGAGACAGGGTAGATAGGAGATAGGATATAGGAGATAGGATATAGGAGATATGATATAGGGTAGATAGGATATAGGGTAGATAGGAGAGCCTGAGTTTCCACTTGTGAGGGAAATAGATTCAGGTTTCATTCCTAAATGCGAAATAAAGAATGTGTTGATACTCTCACAGTATACATATATATATATAATATATTATATAACATACATCTATTTAAACCAGCCTAGTGGTGGAATGATGCTGCTACACCAGCCGAGGCCGTATGAGGATGCAGTGTTACACAGATGCATTATGGGTTCACTGGTTCCTACATGAGGTTGCTCATAGGCACAGTGGTAGGTGAAGGGTCCCCACCTGGTCACACCTGGCTGCGGCCTACTTCAGGAGAAACAGTGGTGAGACAAGGAACAGCACATGTCCAGAGGCATGCAGAGTGGAGCCCAACGGGTGGAGTGATGCATTGTGGGTGGGAGCAGACAACCGGGCAATCCATACCAGGGAAGAATGGCGACACAATAGGGAGATGTTCTAAATATGAATATTATAATTATCATAAAAACTCATCTAAACTTTAAAACCAGCGTCTCACTGGGATCTGAGTATTTCATCAGCAGCTTTTCACTTGACAGGGCACTCATTTTGCAAACTAGCGCTATCTCGGCTAACGTTGGCTAACGGCTAGGCCTGCTGGAGTGTAAACCTTCAGAGAGCGATGCTAACATTAGCATAGCAGCATCAGGACCGGCCTCCACACACAGTGTTGAGAGCGGGGCTGTTTTTAAACTAAGCTAGTTAGCCTTATTTCCTAATATCTACTGGATATTGCACATTGTGTCTCCATATTATGAAGGTTGTGAGCATGATGTGTTTAACCAATGAGTTCAGTCCGGATGCCGTCGGCAGGTGGAGGCGGTGAGTGACGGGGGTGACGTCATGTTCACGCTGCAGGGGTCCAGCCGGGACGCTGCAGGGGAGCATGTGGGGCTGCAGGGGAGCATGTGGGACGCTGCAGGGGAGCATGGGATGCTACAGGGGAGCATGGGACACTACAGGGGAGCATGTGGACGCTGCAGGGGAGCATGTGGACACTGCAGGGGGAGCATATGGGACGCCACAGGGGAGCATGTGGGACGCTGCAGGGGGTGCATGTGGGACGCTGCCGGGTGAGCATGGGACGCTGCAGGGGGAGCATGTGGGACGCTGCAGGGGGAGCATGTGGGACGCTACAGGGGGAGCATGTGGGACGCTACAGGGGGAGCATGTGGGACGCTACAGGGGGAGCATGTGGGACGCTGCAGGGGGAGCATGTGGGACGCTACAGGGGAGCATGGGACACTACAGGGGAGCATGTGGGACGCTGCAGGGGAGCATGGGACGCTGCAGGGGAGCATGGGGGCGCTACAGGGGAGCATGTGGGACGCTGCAGGGGAGCATGGGACGCTACAGGGGAGCATGTGGGACGCTGCAGGGGAGCATGTGGGACGCTGCAGGGGGAGCATGTGGGACGCTACAGGGGGAGCATGTGGGACGCTACAGGGGGAGCATGTGGGACACTACAAGGGGAGCATGTGGGACGCTGCAGCGGGAGCATGTGGGACGCTGCAGGGGAGCATGTGGGACGCTGCAGGGGAGCATGTGGGACGCTGCAGGGGAGCATGTGGGACGCTGCATGGGGAGCATGTGGGACACTACAGGGGGAGCATGTGGGACGCTGCAGGGGGAGCATGTGGGACGCTGCAGGGGGAGCATGTGGGACACTACAGGGGAGCATGTGGGACGCTGCAGGGGGAGCATGTGGGACGCTGCAGGGGGAGCATGTGGGACACTACAGGGGGAGCATGTGGGACGCTGCAGGGGGAGCATGTGGGACGCTGCAGGGGGAGCATGTGGGACACTACAGGGGGAGCATGTGGGACACTGCAGGCGGAGCATGGGACGCTGCAGGGGAGCATGTGGGACGCTACAGGGCGAGCATGGGACACTACAGGGGAGCATGGGACGCTGCAGGGGAGCATGTGGGACGCTACAGGGGAGCATGGGACGCTACAGGGGAGCATGTGGACGCTGCAGGGGAGCATGGGACACTACAGGGGAGCAGGTGGGACGCTGCAGGGGGAGCATGTGGGACGCTGCAGGGGGAGCATGTGGGACGCTACAGGGGGAGCATGTGGGACACTACAGGGGGAGCATGTGGGACGCTGCAGGGGGAGCATGTGGGACGCTGCAGGGGGAGCATGTGGGACGCTACAGGGGGAGCATGTGGGACCGCTGCAGGGGGAGCATGTGGGACGCTGCAGGGGGAGCATGTGGGACGCTGCAGGGGGAACATGTGGGACGCTACAGGGGGAGCATGTGGGACGCTGCAGGGGGAGCATGTGGGACGCTACAGGGGAACATGTGGACGCTACAGGGGGAGCATGTGGGACACTACAGGGGGAACATGTGGGACGCTGCAGGGGAGCATGTGGGACGCTGCAGGGGAGCATGTGGACACTACAGGGGGAGCATGTGGGACGCTGCAGGGGGAGCATGTGGGACGCTACAGGGGGAGCATGTGGGACGCTACAGGGGGAGCATGTGGGACCGCTGAGGGGGAGCATGTGGGACGCTACAGGGGGAGCATGTGGGACGCTGCAGGGGGAGCATGTGGGACGCTGCAGGGGGAGCATGTGGGACGCTACAGGGGAGCATGTGGGACGCTACAGGGGAGCATGTGGGACACTACAGGGGCAACATGTGGGACGCTACAGGGGGAGCATGGGACACTACAGGGGAGCAGGTGGGACGGTGCAGGGGGAGCATGTGGGACACTGCAGGGGGAGCATGTGGGACACTACAGGGGGAGCATGTGGGACACTACAGGGGGAGCATGTGGGACACTACAGGGGGAGCATGTGGGACACTACAGGGGGAACATGTGGACGCTGCAGGGGAGCATGTGGGACGCTGCAGGGGAGCATGTGGGACGCTGCAGGGGAGCATGTGGGACGCTACAGGGGAGCATGGGACACTACAGGGGAGCATGTGGGACGCTACAGGGGGAGCATGTGGGACACTACAGGGGGAGCATGTGGGACGCTGCAGGGGGAGCATGTGGGACACTGCAGGGGGAGCATGTGGGACACTACAGGGGAGCATGTGGGACGCTACAGGGGGAGCATGTGGGACGCTGCAGGGGAGCATGTGGGACGCTGCAGGGGAGCATGGGACGCTACAGGGGAGCATGGGACGCTGCAGGGGAGCATGTGGGACGCTGCAGGGGAGCATGTGGACACTACAGGGGAACATGTGGGACGCTACAGGGGGAGCATGTGGGACGCTGCAGGGGGAGCATGTGGACGCTGCAGGGGAGCATGTGGGACGCTCAGGGGAGCATGGGACACTACAGGGGAGCATGTGGGACGCTGCAGGGGAGCATGGGACACTACAGGGGAGCATGTGGGACGCTGCAGGGGAGCATGTGGGACACTACAGGGGAGCATGTAGGACGCTGCAGGAGCATGGGATACAGGGGAGCATGTGGGACGCTGCAGGGGATAGGGCAGTGGGGCTCGGGGAAGTGACTGGTCTGGGTATGTCGTCTCTCACACACAGACGGCACAATGACACGGCCAGGCAGAGAGGAGGCGTTACCCCATGAAGCTCCTTCCACGCGGAGCCGGAAACAGAGAGAGGAGCACGTCAGTCACTCCCATTGGTCCTCCAGGGTCCATCACTTCTCTCTTCTGCTAAAGATGCATTGTGTATGCACGTTCTGCTCCTTTGTGTTAGAGCAGGGCGTCAAACTCATGCTCGCCGTGGGCCACATCAGCATCATGGCCGCCTCTTAAAGGGCCAGAAACACTTTAGAAACTCCACAAACATACTGTTAAATAACTAGAGATGTTGTACAGAAGGAGATGTCTCTAATATTACGACATAAATCCATTTAATCCTAGACCTTCAAAATAAAAGCACGGGATATTTTTCTTCAATTTCTTTAAGAAAAAGGGATCACGTGTCTTTAAAGCCGCCAGGGGCCACATAGAGCGATGCGGGGGCCTCGTGTGTTAGAGGAACACGCTGTAAGTCGAGGTGCAGCTGATCCTCCCACTGGGGGTCAACACACTTACATCAGTTACACATGATATCATCACTTTAATACCCGGTATGGAACATCACATCCAGGAATGCACAAGGAGAAACTGAATGGTCAGAAGAGACCGGTCAACCAAAGGACGAGAGGGTTTGAACTTACGAAAATGCAAAAGCCACCAGCGCCCCACTGACCACTATGAAGTCCAGGATGTTCCACAGGTCCCTGAAGTAGGCGCCAGGGTGGAGCAGCAGCCCGAGGTCCACCATCTACGCCCAGACACATGCTGGCCGTTCATTGGCTGTTTGGGCCGTTTCATCCTGGGCTTCATTGAGACATATTACCTTGATCACCAGCTCAAAGGTGAACACGCCCGTGAAGACGTAGTCCAGGTAGCGGAGCACCTGCAACAGAGACTCAGAGACTCAGAGACACAGAGACTCAGAGACACAGAGACTCAGAGACACAGAGACTCAGAGACACAGAGACTCAGAGACACAGAGACTCAGAGACACAGAGACACAGAGACTCAGAGACTCAGAGACACAGAGACTCAGAGACACAGAGACTCAGAGACTCAGAGACACAGAGACTCAGAGACACAGAGACTCAGAGACACAGAGACTCAGAGACTCAGAGACACAGAGACTCAGAGACACAGAGACTCAGAGACTCAGAGAGACAGAGACTCAGAGACACAGAGACTCAGAGACACAGAGACTCAGAGACACAGAGACTCAGAGACTCAGAGACTCATCCTCTCTCCTTATGGACGCTTAGGATACTGAGCTCTCCTCCTCCTCCCTCTCTCTTATGGACGCTTAGGATACACTGAGCTCCTCCTCCCTTATGGACCTTTAGGATACACTGAGCCTCTCCTTATGGACGCTTAGGATACACCTCCTCCTCTCTCCTCTCTGGACGCTTAGGATACACTGTGCTCCTCTCTCCTCTCTCCTTAAGGACGCTTAGGATACACTGAGCTCCTCTCCTCTCCTCTCTCCTTATGGACGCTTAGGATACACTGAGCTCCTCTCTCCTCTCTCCTTATGGACGCTTAGGATACACTGAGCTCCTCTCTCCTCTCTCCTTATGGACGCTTAGGATACACTGAGCTCCTCTCTCTCTCCTCTCCTCTCTCCTTAAGGATGCTTAGGATACACTGAGCTCCTCTCTCCTCTCCTCTCTCCTTATGGACGTTTAGGATACACTGAGCTCCTCTCCTCTCTCCTTATGGACGCTTAGGATACACTGAGCTCCTCTCTCCTCTCCTTATGGACGTTTAGGATACACTGAGCTCCTCTCCTCTCTCCTTATGGACGTTTAGGATACACTGAGCTCCTCTCCTCTCTCCTTATGGACATTTAGGATACACTGAGCTCCTCTCTCCTCTCCTCTCTCCTTAAGGACGCTGAGGATACACTGAGCTCCTCTCTCCTCTCCTCTCTCCTTAAGGACGCTTAGGATACACTGAGCTCCTCTCTCCTCTCTCCTTATGGACGCTTAGGATACACTGAGCTCCTCTCTCCTCTCCTTATGGACGCTCAGGATACACTGAGCTCCTCTCTCCTCTCTCCTTATGGATGTTTAGGATACACTGAGCTCCTCTCTCCTCTCCTCTCCTTAAGGATGCTTAGGATACACTGAGCTACTCTCTCCTCTCTCCTCTCCTCTCTCCTTATGGACGTTTAGGATACACTGAGCTCCTCCTCTCTCCTTATGGATGTTTAGGATACACTGAGCTCCTCTCTCCTCTCTCCTTATGGACGTTTAGGATACACTGAGCTCCTCTCTCCTTAAGGACGTTTAGGATACACTGAGCTCCTCTCTCCTCTCCTCTCCTTATGGACGCTTAGGATACACTGAGCTCCTCTCTCCTCTCTCCTTATGGATGCTTAGGATACACTGAGCTCCTCTCTCCTCTCTCCTTAAGGACACTTAGGATACACTGAGCTCCTCTCTCCTCTCTCCTTAAGGACGCTTAGGATACACTGAGCTCCTCTCTCCTCTCTCCTTAAGGACGCTTAGGATACACTGAGCTCCTCTCTCCTCTCTCCTTAAGGACGTTTAGGATACACTGAGCTCCTCTCTTCTCTCACCTCTCTCCTTATGGACGCTTAGGATACACTGAGCTCCTCTCTCCTCTCTCCTTATGGACGCTTAGGATACACTGAGCTCCTCTCTCCTCTCTCCTTAAGGACGCTTAGGATACACTGAGCTCCTCTCCTCTCTCCTTAAGGACGCTTAGGATACACTGAGCTCCTCTCTCCTCTCTCCTTAAGGACGCTTAGGATACACTGAGCTCCTCTCTCCTCTCCTTAAGGACGCTTAGGATACACTGAGCTCCTCTCTCCTCTCTCCTTAAGGACGCTTAGGATACACTGAGCTCCTCTCTCCTCTCTCCTTAAGGACGCTTAGGATACACTGAGCTCCTCTCCTCTCTCCTTAAGGACGCTTAGGATACACTGAGCTCCTCTCTCCTTAAGGACGCTTAGGATACACTGAGCTCCTCTCCTCTCTCCTTAAGGACGCTTAGGATACACTGAGCTCCTCTCTCCTCTCTCCTCTCTCCTTATGGACGCTTAGGATACACTGAGCTCCTCTCTCCTCTCTCCTTAAGGACGCTTAGGATACACTGAGCTCCTCTCTCCTCTCTCCTTATGGACGCTTAGGATACACTGAGCTCCTCTCTCCTCTCTCCTTAAGGACGCTTAGGATACACTGAGCTCCTCTCTCCTCTCTCTCCTTAAGGACATTTAGGATACACTGAGCTCCTCTCTCCTCTCTCCTCTCCTCTCTCCTTAAGGACGCTGAGGATACACTGAGCCTCTCTCTCTCTCCTCTCTCCTTAAGGACATTTAGGATACACTGAGCTCCTCTCTCCTCTCTCCTCTCCTCTCTCCTTAAGGACGCTGAGGATACACTGAGCTCCTCTCTCCTCTCTCCTCTCTCCTTAAGGACGCTTAGGATACACTGAGCTCCTCTCTCCTCTCTCCTCTCTCCTTAAGGACGCTTAGGATACACTGAGCTCCTCTCTCCTCTCTCCTTAAGGACGCTTAGGATACACTGAGCTCCTCTCTCCTCTCCTCAGAGGTGTTGACGCCTCCTCTCATGGCTCTGCTGATGCTCCCTGACAACTGAACTGAATGTTCTCCAAGCTGTAATGAACACACATGAGCATAGCCCACTCCTCTTGTCGTGAACCACATCACATGCGACTGCATGAGTTAACCCTGTGTGGCGTTCAAGGACAGCGTGGGACTCACGTTGTTGCGAGGCGCGTTGGTCCACACGGGGTCCTCTGCAGCCAGAGCGATGCTGCTCATGGAGATGACCACCAGGATGGACATCTCAAAGTAACGCAGAGTCACGATGTAGTGACATAAGCGCCTCACCCTGAGGAGAGGGGCACAGCATGGACGCCATGTGGTCAGAAGATGAAGGGACTCTCTGCCTCCTGAGGTCATGTGACGTCTCCTTCTACGCTGACCACTGAGATGTGTCCATGAAGGCTCTGTGTGGGCGGGCCTTCAGGGACGGGGAGGAGGGGACTTACGGATTGGTCTGTCCAAAGATGAACATGGAGCTGTAGGGCAGGATGGGTTTGGCTCCGCCCTCATTCAGGACCGCCGGGTCACCGTCAGCACTGTTCACTGAGGAGAGACAACACCTGGGTCACAGCTCACAGGGGGGCTCACACCTCCTGTAGCCTGTACCATATACCCTGTACCCTGTATCACTGTACCCTGTACCCTGTATCACTGTACCCTGTATCCTATACCCTGTATCCTATACCCTTTACCCTGTATCCTATACCCTGTATCCTATACCCTTTACCCTGTATCACAGTACCCTGTACCCTTTACCCTGTATCCTATACCCTATACCCTATACCCTGTATCCTATAACCTATAACCTATACCCTGTACCCTGTATCCTATACCCTGTACCCTGTACCTCTGTATCCTATACCCTTTACCCAGTATCCTATACCCTATACTCTGTACCCTGTACCCTGTACCCCTATACCCTGTACATCTATACCTCTGTACCCCTATACCCTTTACCCTGTACCCCTATATCATGTACCATTTACCCTGTACCTCTGTACCCCTATACCCTGTACCCTGTACCTCTATACCCTGTACCTCTGTACCCTGTACCCCTAAACCCTGTACATCTGTACCCTGTACCCTGTACATCTGTACCCTGTACCCCTATACCCTGTACCCTGTACCTCTATACCCTGTACCCTGTACCTCTGTACCCTGTACCCCTATACCCTGTACCTCTGTACCTCTGTACCCTGTACCCTGTACCTGTACCTCTGTACCCTGTACCCCTAAACCCTGTACATCTGTACCCTGTACCCTGTACCTCTGTACATCTGTACCCTGTACCCTGTACCTCTATACCCTGTACCCTGTACCTCTGTACCCTGTACCCTGTACCCTGTACCCTGTACCCCTATACCTTGTACATCTGTACCCTGTACCCCTATACCCTGTACCCTGTACCCTGTACCTCTGTATCCTATATCCTATACCCTGTATCCTATACCCTGTATCCTATACCCTTTACCCAGTATCCTATACCCTATACTCTGTACCCTGTACCCCTATACCCTGTACATCTATACCTCTGTACCTCTGTACCCCTATACCCTTTACCCTGTACCTCTGTACCCTGTACCCCCTATACCCTGTACCCTGTACCCCTATATCATGTACCATTTACCCTGTACCTCTGTACCCCTATACCCTGTACCCTGTACCTCTATACCCTGTACCTCTGTACCCTGTACCCCTTAACCCTGTACCCTGTACCCTGTACCTCTGTACATCTGTACCCTGTACCCCTATACCCTGTACCCTGTACCTCTGTACCCTGTACCCCTATACCCTGTACCTCTGTACCCTGTACCCTGTACCTCTGTACCTCTGTACCCTGTACCCTGTACATCTGTACCCTGTACCCTGTACCTCTGTACCCTGTACCCCTATACCCTGTACATCTGTACCTCTGTACCTCTGTACCATGTACCCTGTACCTCTGTACATCTGTACCTCTGTACCCCTATACCTTGTACATCTGTACCCTGTACCTCTGTATCCTATATCCTATACCCTGTATCCTATACCCTGTATCCTATACCCTTTACCCAGTATCCTATACCCTGTACATCTGTACCTCTGTACCTCTGTACCCTGTACCCCTATACCCTGTACCCTGTACCTCTGTACATCTGTACCTCTGTACCCCTATACCTTGTACATCTGTACCCTGTACCCCTATACCCTGTACCCTGTACCTCTGTATCCTATATCCTATACCCTGTATCCTATACCCTATACCTCTGTATCCTATACCCTGTATCCTATACCCTGTACCTCTGTATCCTATACCCTATACCCTGTACCCTGTACCTCTGTATCCTATACCCTATACCCTGTACCTCTGTACCTCTATACCCTGTACCTCTGTACCTCTGTACCTCTGTACATATGTACCTCTGTACATCTGTACCCTGTACCCCTATACCCTGTACCCTGTACCTCTGTACCTCTATACCCTGTACCTCTGTACCTCTGTACATCTGTACCCTGTACCCCTATACCCTGTACCCTGTATCTTGGGGGTCACACCAGGCCAGAGACCTAGAGGCCAGAGTCTCTGACTGGAGGAGTCTTCTGTTGAGTTTGACCACGCCCCTTTCCTGGGCCAGTTGGTACTGACTTTGAGTGAAGGGGGCGTCTCCGGCGGAGGAGGGGGAGCCGGTCCTCTTGATGTTCCTGTGGTTGTCTGAGTCTTCTGGTTGGCCAGGAGGCCAGCTGCCCCCCCCGGAGCCCTGCTGGGGGGGGCAGGCCAGGCTCTCCCCCTCCGAGTCACCCGACCTGTCCGGAGCAGAGAGGAACCAACACTGACTCAGGCCCACACCGACCTCTGACCTCTGACCTCTGAGGAGGTTCCTGGGGTGTTAGATATATATAGATATGGAAATGTATATATAGATATTTACATATAAATATCTATATATCTATATATAGATATATATATATATATCTATATATAGATATATACATATATATAGATATATATGTATATATCTATCTATATATCTATATATACATATATATAGATATATATGTATATATCTATCTATATATCTATATATAGATATATAGATAGATATCTAGATATATATAGATATATACATATATATCTATATATATATATATCGATATATATATAGATATTTATATGTATATATCTATATATAGATATATATATATTATATATATCTATATAAACATACAGGTATGCATATTAAGCCAATGGGAGTGGCTGTACCTTTGGGTCTTCTCTCTTCTGGCGGCCGGCTCTCCATCCACCGATTGGCTGCTGGACCCGTGGGTCCGATGGCTCCTCCTCTTCCCGTTGGCTCGGCCGTCTCCTCTGGAAGGCCGATCTCCATCTTTCTGGCGGGGCCTCCGCTCCGCCCGGCCCCCCCCGGGCCCGGCGCCCCCTCTGGGCTGCCGGTGTGAGCGATGATGCCGATGCTCTCTGTCCCCCGTGACTCCTCCCCCTCCCCCCCCTCCCCCGCCGACCTCCGGCGAGCTCCTGCGTCTCCTGCCTCCCTCCCGGCTGCGGGGCCTCTCGCTCCTCCCCTCCCCCCCCCGGCTGCCTTCCTGGTCTTTGGCGTGGCTGTGGTGGCCGTGATGGCCGCCGTCATCACGCGTCTCCGGCCCGGCTCCGGCCCGCTGGTCGCGGTGGCGAGGCGCGGCGGGGGGGGGAGGGGCGGCGGCCTTGTGGCGGTGGTGCCGGTGGCCGTCTCGGGGCCGGACCTCCAGCGGCCGGTCCAGGTGGGTCTTCAGGTGGAGACGCTCCTCCAGCTCCAGCTCGCTGTACAGGACCTCGCAGCTGGCCCGGTTCTGCCTCCTCAGCTGGCCGGCCCTCTGCTCCCACACCGACAGGCTCCTCCCAGAGCGCTGCTCCCTCCTGGGGGGGGGGGCGGCCTTCATACCTCATGACACACCACAACTATAACGCATGGTCCACGGTCACATGGTCCACTGGTCACATGGTCCACTGGTCACATGGTCCACTGTCACATGGTCCACTGGTCACATGGTCCACTGGTCACATGGTCCACTGTCACAAGATCCACTGGTCACATGGTCCACTGTCACATGGTCCACTGTCACATGGTCCACTGTCACATGGTCCACTGTCACAAGATCCACTGGTCACATGGTCCACTGGTCACATGGTCCACTGTCACATGGTCCACTGTCACATGGTCCACTGTCACATGGTCCACTGTCACATGGTCCACTGTCACATGGTCCACTGGTCACATGGTCCACTGTCACATGGTCCACTGTCACATGGTCCACTGTCACATGGTCCACTGGTCACATGGTCCACTGTCACATGGTCCACTGTCACATGGTCCACTGTCACATGGTCCACTGTCACATGGTCCACTGTCACATGGTCCACTGGTCACATGGTCCACTGTCACATGGTCCACTGTCACATGGTCCACTGTCACATGGTCCACTGGTCACATGGTCCACTGTCACATGGTCCACTGTCACATGGTCCACTGTCACATGGTCCACTGTCACATGGTCCACTGTCACATGGTCCACTGGTCACATGGTCCACTGGTCCACTGTCACATGGTCCACGGTCACATGGTCCACGGTCACATGGTCCACTGTCACATGGTCCACTGTCACATGGTCCACTGTCACATGGTCCACTGGTCACATGGTCCACTGTCACATGGTCCACTGGTCACATGGTCCACTGTCACATGGTCCACTGTCACATGGTCCACTGGTCACATGGTCCACTGTCACATGGTCCACTGGTCACATGGTCCACTGTCACATGGTCCACTGTCACATGGTCCACTGGTCACATGGTCCACTGTCACATGGTCCACTGTCACATGGTCCACTGGTCACATGGTCCACTGTCACATGGTCCACTGGTCACATGGTCCACTGGTCACATGGTCCACTGGTCACATGGTCCACTGTCACATGGTCCACTGTCACATGGTCCACTGTCACATGGTCCACTGGTCACATGGTCCACTGTCACATGGTCCACTGTCACATGGTCCACTGTCACATGGTCCACTGGTCACATGGTCCACGGTCACATGGTCCACTGTCACATGGTCCACTGTCACATGGTCCACTGTCACATGGTCCACTGTCACATGGTCCACTGTCACATGGTCCACTGTCACATGGTCCACTGGTCACATGGTCCACTGGTCACATGGTCCACTGTCACATGGTCCACTGGTCACATGGTCCACTGTCACATGGTCCACTGTCACATGGTCCACTGGTCACATGGTCCACTGTCACATGGTACACTGGTCACATGGTCCACTGGTCACATGGTCCACGGTCACATGGTCCACTGTCACATGGTCCACTGGTCACATGGTCCACGGTCACATGGTCCACTGTCACATGGTCCACTGGTCACATGGTCCACTGTCACATGGTCCACTGCCACATGGTCCACGGTCACATGGTCCACTGCCACATGGTCCACTGGTCACATGGTCCACTGTCACATGGTCCACTGTCACATGGTCCACTGTCACATGGTCCACTGTCACATGGTCCACTATCACATGGTCCACTGTCACATGGTCCACTGTCACATGGTCCACTGGTCACATGGTCCACTGGTCACAAGATCCACTGGTCACATGGTCCACTGTCACATGGTCCACTGGTCACATGGTCCACTGGTCACATGGTCCACTGTCACATGGTCCACTGTCACATGGTCCACTGTCACATGGTCCACTGTCACATGGTCCACTGGTCACATGGTCGACTGTCACATGGTCCACTGTCACATGGTCCACTGGTCACATGGTCCACTGTCACATGGTCCACTGTCACATGGTCCACTGGTCACATGGTCCACTGTCACATGGTCCACTGTCACATGACCACATGGTCCACTCTTTTCTCGGTGGTTCCGAAGCGTCTTGCATGACGAGGATGAAGCTCAGCTGCTGTCAGCCGGTGGCGGCCATGATGAAGAGCTTCCACGAGGAAGATCTTCATCTTCATCAGTCTGACGGAATGATACCCACAATGCATCAACACACACACACACACACACACACAGCGTGACGATGGTACCTTCTGGAGAGGAGCGACATCACACACGCGTGGAAACAAGAAGCAACACGCCAAGGGGGAGGAGTCAACAGGTGTAACAGAGCGGTGACTCACAGGGAGCGAGCGCTGCAGACGGAGGAGCAGCTAGAGGAGCGTTACCACAGAGAGGGAGGAGAGCGTCAGACAGGAGGAGGCACCTCCTCCCTCACAGGGAGCACCTCCTCTCTCACAGGGAGCACCTCCTCTCTTACAGGGAGCACCTCCTCCCTCACAGGGAGCACCTCCTCTCTCACAGGGAGCGAGCGCTGCAGACGGAGGAGCAGCTAGAGGAGCGTTACCACAGAGAGGGAGGAGAGCGTCAGACAGGAGGAGGCACCTCCTCCCTCACAGGGAGCACCTCCTCTCACAGGGAGCACCTCCTCTCTTACAGGGAGCACCTCCTCCCTCACAGGGAGCACCTCCTCTCTCACAGGGAGCACCTCCTCCCTCACAGGGAGCACCTCCTCTCTCACAGGGAGCACCTCCTCTCTCACAGGGAGCACCAGAAGAAGAAGAAGAAGAAGAAGAAGAAGAAGAAGAAGAAGAAGAAGAAGAAGACAAAGTGTCGTCGACTCACGCTGAGACGGAAATGTTGGAGGCCGACACGGGGCTGACCTCCTTGACCTCCTTGACCTCTTTGACCTCTTTGACCTTCTGCAGGGCGAGCTTCTTATTGATGGCCTCCTCTTGCTCCTCTTCATCCTGAACAGCACGTGGAAACACACACACACACACATGCATAAAGTACACAGACACACACAGGCATACACACACTCACACAGACACACACATAGAGACACACACAGACAGATACACACACACTCACACACACACACACAGAGAGACACACACACACACAGACACACACAGACACAGACACACACACAGACAGATACACACACACTCACACACACACACACACACAGACACACACAGACAAAGACACAAACACAGACAGACACACACAGACAGATACACACTCACTCACACACACACACACACAGAGAGACACACACACACACAGACACACACACAGACAGACACAGATACACACAGACACACACACACACAGACACACACACACACACAGACAC
Organism: Pseudoliparis swirei; assembly: GCF_029220125.1. NCBI lineage: Eukaryota > Metazoa > Chordata > Actinopteri > Perciformes > Liparidae > Pseudoliparis > Pseudoliparis swirei. The sequence goes on along the minus strand of NC_079394.1, from coordinate 31,137,224 downwards.
ACACACACACACACACACACACACACACACAGACACACACAGACATACACACACACAGAGAGAGACACACACTCCGTTGTCAGGGGTTGTTAGATTTGGATGCAGAGTTTGAGTAAAGTGTATGATGAGCTGGTGTGTGTAGCTCTGAGGTGGAGGTGAGGTCACTGGTGGAGGTGAGGTCACTGGTGGAGGTGAGGTCACTGATAGAGGTGAGGTCACTGGTGGAGGTGAGGTCACTGGTAGAGGTGAGGTCACTGGTGGAGGTGAGGTCACTGGTGGAGGTGAGGTCACTGATAGAGGTGAGGTCACTGATAGAGGTGAGGTCACTGGTAGAGGTGAGGTCACTGGTGGAGGTGAGGTCACTGATAGAGGTGAGGTCACTGGTGGAGGTGAGGTCACTGGTGGAGGTGAGGTCACTGATAGAGGTGAGGTCACTGATAGAGGTGAGGTCACTGGTAGAGGTGAGGTCACTGGTAGAGGTGAGGTCACTGATAGAGGTGAGGTCACTGGTAGAGGTGAGGTCACTGGTGGAGGTGAGGTCACTGATAGAGGTGAGGTCACTGGTGGAGGTGAGGTCACTGGTGGAGGTGAGGTCACTGATAGAGGTGAGGTCACTGGTAGAGGTGAGGTCACTGGTAGAGGTGAGGTCACTGGTGGAGGTGAGGTCACTGGTGGAGGTGAGGTCACTGGTAGAGGTGAGGTCACTGGTGGAGGTGAGGTCACTGATAGAGGTGAGGTCACTGGTGGAGGTGAGGTCACTGATAGAGGTGAGGTCACTGGTAGAGGTGAGGTCACTGATAGAGGTGAGGTCACTGGTAGAGGTGAGGTCACTGATAGAGGTGAGGTCACTGGTGGAGGTGAGGTCACTGGTGGAGGTGAGGTCACTGGTAGAGGTGAGGTCACTGATAGAGGTGAGGTCACTGGTGGAGGTGAGGTCACTGGTAGAGGTGAGGTCACTGGTAGAGGTGAGGTCACTGATAGAGGTGAGGTCACTGGTAGAGGTGAGGTCACTGATAGAGGTGAGGTCACTGGTAGAGGTGAGGTCACTGATAGAGGTGAGGTCACTGGTAGAGGTGAGGTCACTGATAGAGGTGAGGTCACTGGTAGAGGTGAGGTCACTGGTGGAGGTGAGGTCACTGATAGAGGTGAGGTCACTGGTAGAGGTGAGGTCACTGGTGGAGGTGAGGTCACTGATAGAGGTGAGGTCACTGATAGAGGTGAGGTCACTGGTAGAGGTGAGGTCACTGATAGAGGTGAGGTCACTGGTAGAGGTGAGGTCACTGATAGAGGTGAGGTCACTGGTGGAGGTGAGGTCACTGGTAGAGGTGAGGTCACTGATAGAGGTGAGGTCACTGGTAGAGGTGAGGTCACTGATAGAGGTGAGGTCACTGATAGAGGTGAGGTCACTGGTGGAGGTGAGGTCACTGATAGAGGTGAGGTCACTGGTAGAGGTGAGGTCACTGATAGAGGTGAGGTCACTGGTAGAGGTGAGGTCACTGGTAGAGGTGAGGTCACTGATAGAGGTGAGGTCACTGGTGGAGGTGAGGTCACTGATAGAGGTGAGGTCACTGGTGGAGGTGAGGTCACTGGTAGAGGTGAGGTCACTGGTGGAGGTGAGGTCACTGGTAGAGGTGAGGTCACTGATAGAGGTGAGGTCACTGATAGAGGTGAGGTCACTGGTGGAGGTGAGGTCACTGATAGAGGTGAGGTCACTGGTAGAGGTGAGGTCACTGATAGAGGTGAGGTCACTGGTAGAGGTGAGGTCACTGATAGAGGTGAGGTCACTGGTGGAGGTGAGGTCACTGATAGAGGTGAGGTCACTGGTGGAGGTGAGGTCACTGGTGGAGGTGAGGTCACTGATAGAGGTGAGGTCACTGGTGGAGGTGAGGTCACTGATAGAGGTGAGGTCACTGGTAGAGGTGAGGTCACTGATAGAGGTGAGGTCACTGGTGGAGGTGAGGTCACTGATAGAGGTGAGGTCACTGGTGGAGGTGAGGTCACTGGTAGAGGTGAGGTCACTGGTAGAGGTGAGGTCACTGATAGAGGTGAGGTCACTGGTGGAGGTGAGGTCACTGATAGAGGTGAGGTCACTGGTAGAGGTGAGGTCACTGATAAAGGTGAGGTCACTGATAGAGGTGAGGTCACTGGTGGAGGTGAGGTCACTGATAGAGGTGAGGTCACTGGTGGAGGTGAGGTCACTGGTAGAGGTGAGGTCACTGGTGGAGGTGAGGTCACTGATAGAGGTGAGGTCACTGGTAGAGGTCAGGTCACTGATAGAGGTGAGGTCACTGGTGGAGGTGAGGTCACTGATAGAGGTGAGGTCACTGGTGGAGGTGAGGTCACTGATAGAGGTGAGGTCACTGATAGAGGTGAGGTCACTGGTGGAGGTGAGGTCACTGATAGAGGTGAGGTCACTGATAGAGGTGAGGTCACTGGTAGAGGTGAGGTCACTGATAGAGGTGAGGTCACTGGTGGAGGTGAGGTCACTGGTAGAGGTGAGGTCACTGATAGAGGTGAGGTCACTGGTGGAGGTGAGGTCACTGATAGAGGTGAGGTCACTGGTAGAGGTGAGGTCACTGGTGGAGGTGAGGTCACTGATAGAGGTGAGGTCACTGGTGGAGGTGAGGTCACTGATAGAGGTGAGGTCACTGATAGAGGTGAGGTCACTGGTAGAGGTGAGGTCACTGATAGAGGTGAGGTCACTGGTGGAGGTGAGGTCACTGATAGAGGTGAGGTCACTGATAGAGGTGAGGTCACTGGTAGAGGTGAGGTCACTGATAGAGGTGAGGTCACTGGTGGAGGTGAGGTCACTGATAGAGGTGAGGTCACTGGTAGAGGTGAGGTCACTGATAGAGGTGAGGTCACTGATAGAGGTGAGGTCACTGGTGGAGGTGAGGTCACTGATAGAGGTGAGGTCACTGGTAGAGGTGAGGTCACTGATAGAGGTGAGGTCACTGGTAGAGGTCAGGTCACTGATAGAGGTGAGGTCACTGGTAGAGGTGAGGTCACTGGTGGAGGTGAGGTCACTGATAGAGGTGAGGTCACTGGTGGAGGTGAGGTCACTGATAGAGGTGAGGTCACTGATAGAGGTGAGGTCACTGGTGGAGGTGAGGTCACTGATAGAGGTGAGGTCACTGGTAGAGGTGAGGTCACTGGTGGAGGTGAGGTCACTGATAGAGGTGAGGTCACTGGTAGAGGTGAGGTCACTGATAGAGGTGAGGTCACTGGTGGAGGTGAGGTCACTGATAGAGGTGAGGTCACTGGTAGAGGTGAGGTCACTGATAGAGGTGAGGTCACTGATAGAGGTGAGGTCACTGGTGGAGGTGAGGTCACTGATAGAGGTGAGGTCACTGGTAGAGGTGAGGTCACTGATAGAGGTGAGGTCACTGATAGAGGTGAGGTCACTGGTGGAGGTGAGGTCACTGATAGAGGTGAGGTCACTGATAGAGGTGAGGTCACTGATAGAGGTGAGGTCACTGGTAGAGGTGAGGTCACTGATAGAGGTGAGGTCACTGATAGAGGTGAAGTCACTGATAGAGGTGAGGTCACTGATAGAGGTGAGGTCACTGGTGGAGGTGAGGTCACTGGTAGAGGTGAGGTCACTGGTGGAGGTGAGGTCACTGATGGAGGTGAGGTCACTGGTGGAGGTGAGGTCACTGATGGAGGTGAGGTCACTGGTAGAGGTGAGGTCACTGGTAGAGGTGAGGTCACTGATAGAGGTGAGGTCACTGGTGGAGGTGAGGTCACTGGTAGAGGTGAGGTCACTGGTGGAGGTGAGGTCACTGATGGAGGTGAGGTCACTGGTAGAGGTGAGGTCACTGATAGAGGTGAGGTCACTGGTAGAGGTGAGGTCACTGATAGAGGTGAGGTCACTGGTAGAGGTGAGGTCACTGATAGAGGTGAGGTCACTGGTGGAGGTGAGGTCACTGGTAGAGGTGAGGTCACTGATAGAGGTGAGGTCACTGGTAGAGGTGAGGTCACTGGTGGAGGTGAGGTCACTGGTGGAGGTGAGGTCACTGATGGAGGTGAGGTCACTGGTGGAGGTGAGGTCACTGGTGAAGGTGAGGTCACTGGTGGAGGTCACTCTACCTTGGTGAGCTCCTGGGCGTTGGCCAGGTTGTCCACGGCGATGGCCAAGAAGACGTTGAGGAGCGTGTCTGGTGGTCTGTGTCTAAGGAGAAGATCAGACCATCGATAACACACAGCCTCAAACGCACCACGGGGGGGGGGGGGGGACCAGAGGGGGAGGGTCACGTGACCAGAGGGGGAGGGGGTTGCAGGATACAGTTTCCAAAGAGAGTGAGGACGATGAAGTAAATGGAGGAGAACATCCCCCTGCGGACGCCGCCCTGGGCCTCGATCCCATGGTACATCACGGCGTTCCAGTCCTCCCCCGTCAGGATCTGTAGGGGAGACACAGGGACAGGTCTCTGAGGTGTGATGTCATCAGGTCTCTGAGGTGTGATGTCATCAGGTCTCTGAGGTGTGATGTCATCAGGTCTCTGAGGTGTGATGTCATCAGGTCTCTGAGGTGTGATGTCATCAGGTCTCTGAGGTGTGATGTCATCAGGTCTCTGAGGTGTGATGTCATCAGGTCTCTGAGGTGTGATGTCATCAGGTCTCTGAGGTGTGATGTCATCAGGTCTCTGAGGTGTGATGTCATCAGGTCTCTGAGGTGTGATGTCATCAGGTCTCTGAGGTGTGATGTCATCAGGTCTCTGAGGTGATGTCATCAGGTGTCTGAGGTGATGTCATCAGGTCTCTGAGGTGTGTTGTCATCAGGTCTCTGAGGTGTGATGTCATCAGGTGTCTGAGGTGTGATGTCATCAGGTCTCTGAGGTGTGATGTCATCAGGTCTCTGAGGTGTGATGTCATCAGGTCTCTGAGGTATGATGTCATCAGGTCTCTGAGGTGTGATGTCATCAGGTCTCTGAGGTATGATGTCATCAGGTCTCTGAGGTGTGATGTCATCAGGTCTCTGAGGTGTGATGGCATCAGGTCTCTGAGGTATGATGTCATCAGGTCTCTGAGGTATGATGTCATCAGGTCTCTGAGGTGTGATGTCATCAGGTCTTTTACCTGGAACACGGTGAGGATGGCTGCGGGGAACGTGTCGAAGTTGGTCGTCGGCGTTTCGTCTTCAAAGTTAAATCTGTGGGGAGGAACGTGCATGAAAGAGAAGCTTTGGAGCCCCTCCCCCTCACAGCCCCTCCCCCTCACGGCCCCTCCCCCTCACAGTCCCTCCCCCTCACGGCCCCTCCCCCTCACGGACCCTTCCCCTCATGGCCCCTCCCCCTCACGGCCCCTCCCCCTCACGGACCCTTCCCCTCACGGCCCCTCCCCCACACGGACCCTTCCCCTCATGGCCCCTCCCCCTCACGGCCCCTCCCCCCCTCCCCCTCACAGGTCAGCGTTCACGACTCACTGGCCACCGAACAGCTGCATGCCCAGAAGAGCGAAGACCACGATGAAGAGGAAGAGGAGGAACAGCAGGCTGATGATGGACTTCATGGAGTTGAGAAGAGAGACGACCAGGTTCCTCAGAGAGTTCCAGTACCTACACACACACACACACACACACACACACACACACACGTGGATATGCAGTATTCATAACCACAGTCTCACACACACACACACACACACACACACACACACACACACATGCCGACCACTCACTTGGTGACCTTGAAGATGCGCAGCAGCCTCAGCGCTCGCAGGACGCTGATCCCGAAGGAGGCTTCGGGTTTGATGGTGGCCCAGATCACCTCGAACACGCTGCCGACGATCACCTGCAAGCATAGGTACAGAGCGCTGCCATTACCCAGCATGCCCTCTGGGACATCGCAACCTTCTAGAAACCTCTGCTCTGGATCCTCCAGGAGAGCATCACCCTGAGAGCTGTGTGGCTGCAGAGATACCCCTTAGAGATACCCCTGTAGAGATACCCCCTTAGAGATACCCCTTAGAGATACCCCCTTAGAGATACCCCTTAGAGATACCCCTGTAGAGATACCCCTGCTGAGATACCCCTAGAGATACCCTGTAGAGATACCCCTTAGAGATACCCTTTAGAGATACCCCTGAGAGATACCCTGTAGAGATACCTTAGAGATACCCTTAGAGATACCCTTAGATACCCCTGAGAGATACCTGTAGAGATACCCTTAGAGATACCCCTTAGAGATACCCTTGTAGAGATACCCTTAGAGATACCCTGTAGAGATACCCTTAGAGATACCCTGTGAGATAACCCTGTAGAGATACCCTTAGAGATACCCTGTAGAGATACCCTTAGAGATACCCTGTAGAGATACCCCTGTAGAGATACCCCCTGTAGAGATACCCCTGTAGAGATACCCCCTTAGAGATACCCCTTAGAGATACCCCTGTAGAGATAACCCTTAGAGATACCCCTGTAGAGATAACCCTTAGAGATACCCCTGCAGAGATATCCCTTAGAGATACCCCTGTAGAGATACCCCTTAGAGATACCCCTGTAGAGATACCCCTTAGAGATAACCCTGTAGAGATACCCCTGTAGAGATACCCCCTTAGAGATACCCCTTACAGATACCCCTGTAGAGAGATACCCTTAGAGATAACCCTGTAGAGATACCCCTGTAGAGATACCCTTAGAGATACCCCTGTAGAGATAACCCTTAGAGATACCCCTGCAGAGATATCCCTTAGAGATACCCTGTAGAGATACCCCTGTAGAGATACCCCTGAGATACCCTTAGAGATACCCCTGTAGAGATACCCCCTGTAGAGATACCCCTGTAGAGATACCCCCTTAGAGATACCCCTGTAGAGATACCCCCTTAGAGATACCCCTTAGAGATACCCCTGTAGAGATACCCCTTAGAGATACCCCTGCAGAGATACCCCTGTAGAGATACCCCTGCAGAGATACCCCTTAGAGATACCCCTTAGAGATACCCCTGTAGAGATACCCCTTAGAGATACCCTGAGATACCCTGTAGAGATACCCAGAGATACCCTGTAGAGATACCCTTAGAGATACCCCTGTAGAGATAACCCTGTAGAGATACCCCTTAGAGATACCCTGCAGAGATACCCTGTAGAGATACCCCTTAGAGATACCCTGTAGAGATACCCTTAGAGATACCCCTGTAGAGATACCCCTTAGAGATACCCTGTAGAGATACCCTGTAGAGATACCCTGTAGAGATACCCCTGTAGAGATACCCTGTAGAGATACCCCTGTAGAGATACCCCAGAGATACCCTGTAGAGATACCCTGTAGAGATACCTGTAGAGATACCCTGTAGAGATACCCTTAGAGATCCCTGCAGAGATACCCCTGTAGAGATACCCCTTAGAGATACCCCTGTAGAGATACCCCTGTAGAGATACCCCTGTAGAGATACCCCTTAGAGATACCCCTGTAGAGATACCCCTTAGAGATACCCCTGTAGAGATACCCCTGTAGAGATACCCCTTAGAGATACCCCTGTAGAGATACCCCTTAGAGATACCCCTGTAGAGATACCCCTTAGAGATACCCCTGTAGAGATACCCCTTAGAGATACCCCTGTAGAGATACCCCTTAGAGATAACCCTGTAGAGATACCCCTGTAGAGATACCCCTTAGAGATACCCCTTAGAGATACCCCTGTAGAGATACCCCTGTAGAGATACCCCTTAGAGATACCCCTTAGAGATACCCCTGTAGAGATACCCCTTAGAGATAACCCTGTAGAGATACCCCTGTAGAGATACCCCTTAGAGATACCCCTGTAGAGATACCCCTGTAGAGATACCCCTGTAGAGATACCCCTGTAGAGATACCCCTGTAGAGATACCCCTGTAGAGATACCCATGTAGATACCCTTAGAGATACCCTCAGAGATACCCTGTAGAGATACCCCTGTAGAGATACCCTTAGAGATACCCTGTGAGAGAGATACCCTGTAGAGATACCCCTTAGAGATACCCTTGTAGAGATACCCCTTAGAGATACCCCTGTAGAGATACCCCTGTAGAGATAACCCTGTAGAGATACCCCTTAGAGATACCCCTGTAGAGATACCCCTGTAGAGATACCCCTGTAGAGATACCCCCTGTAGAGATACCCCTGTAGAGATACCCCTTAGAGATACCCCTTAGAGATACCCCTTAGAGATACCCCTGTAGAGATACCCCTGCAGAGATACCCCTGTAGAGATACCCCTGTAGAGATACCCCTTAGAGATACCCCTGTAGAGATACCCCTGTAGAGATACCCCTTAGAGATACCCCTGTAGAGATACCCCTGTAGAGATACCCCTGTAGAGATACCCCTGTAGAGATACCCCTTAGAGATACCCCTGTAGAGATACCTCTGCAGAGATACCCCTTAGAGATACCCCTGTAGAGATACCCCTGTAGAGATACCCCTGTAGAGATACCCCTGTAGAGATACCCCCTGTAGAGATACCCCTGTAGAGATACCCCTGTAGAGATACCCCTGTAGAGATACCCCTGTAGAGATACCCCTTAGAGATACCCCTGTAGAGATACCCCTGCAGAGATACCCCTGTAGAGATACCCCTTAGAGATACCCCTGTAGAGATACCCTTAGAGATACCCCTGTAGAGATACTCTGCAGAGATACCCTTAGAGATACCCCTGCAGAGATACCCCTGTAGAGATACCCCTTAGAGATACCCCTGTAGAGATACCCCTGTAGAGATACCCCTGTCGGGGCCTTACCCCGAAGTCGAAGCAGTTGAAGGAGGAGTGGAAGTAGCTCTGCGCTCCGATGCCGTACATCTTGATGGACATCTCGGCCAGGAAGAGGCCCAGGAAGACGAACTCGGCGAGGTCTGAGACACGAGGACACGGATCACTGGATGCTGAACACAACACACGCTGCTCACCGTCAGACACTCACAGAGGGCAAAGGTCAGCCAGGCGGGCTGGTCGTAGTGCACGATGGCCACGCACAGCGTGTTGAGGCCCACCACACACAGCACCGTCCAGTAGAAGCTCTGGGACTTCACCAGCCGGCGGACGGTGAAGCGAAGCCTCCTCTCCTTCCTCCTGAGGAGCGA
>NC_079394.1:31103165-31120665 GCF_029220125.1 Pseudoliparis swirei | reverse complement strand
TCTGGAGACCCCCTCACACACTCACCCTGACAGCACACCCAGCACCAGGTTCAGCATGAAGAAGGAGCCGATGATGATGAGGGGGAGGAAGTACAGCCAGTTCCACGTGTTCCCTGAAGCGTCGTTGGCCTGAACACATGGAGACAAACAGGACGCTTGTGTTCTGGTGCGTGAAGGACTCGTCCTCTCCTGCCTGTGGATCCAGACTAAAGAGCACATGCTTCATCTCACACGGCGTGACACATTTACAACACATGCAGGGAAGAGTGGATGAAGAGTTCGTAGAAGGCATGGACCACGATCCAGACCTCCATGAGACAGAAGGAGGAAGAGAGGCAGGAGTCCGGCCTATGTGGCAGACCGCATTGCGAAAGAGGCGGGGCCAATGAGACCAGGCCCTCGGGGCGGGAGGCAGGGCCAATGAGGAAGGAGGCCAGGACCAGTCCAGAGGCAGGATGCAGGAAGCAGGGGCAAGGAGACAGGAGCCAGGGGGCAGGGCCCAGGAGCCAGGGCTGGTCCAGAGGCAGGATGCAGGAAGCAGGGGCAAGGAGACAGGAGCCAGGGGGCAGGGCCCAGGAGCCAGGGCTGGTCCAGAGGCAGGATGCAGGAAGCAGGGGCAAGGAGACAGGAGCCAGGGGGCAGGGCCCAGGAGCCAGGGCCGGTCCAGAGGCAGGATGCAGGAAGCAGGGGCAAGGAGACAGGAGACAGGAGCCAGGGGGCAGGGCCCAGGAGCCAGGGCCGGTCCAGAGGCAGGATGCAGGAAGCAGGGGCAAGGAGACAGGAGACAGGAGACAGGAGCCAGGGGGCAGGGCCCAGGAGCCAGGGCTGGTCCAGAGGCAGGATGCAGGAAGCAGGGGCAAGGAGACAGGAGACAGGAGACAGGAGCCAGGGGGCAGGGCCCAGGAGCCAGGGCCGGTCCAGAGGCAGCCAGGTGTCTGGAGCCAGGTGTTGTTCCCGGGCCAGAGGACGTCGTGTGTCCAGCTTGTCGAGCCCACTGAGGCAGAGTCGTGATGTGTGATCTTGTGACTCCTTCCCTTCATTCATATCGTGTTATTTCACATCTAAAGATTGTCGTTGTTTCCCCAGATGAAGGATTCGTCTCTCGACCATCGATTGAACGAAGCAGCACGATAACTGTTGTTCCACACATTAACGTAATGGCAGGGTAAAACGATCCACGACAGCAGTGGTCCCCAAACTACGGCCCGCGGGCCGAATCCGGCCCGCCTCCCCATTTGGACCGGCCCCCTGAACAATATCAGAGACGCGTTCCGATTTATTATTTTGTTCACCTGGCCCGCTGCCGTTGAGATTGCAGTGAGACGTGGAGAAAATGTGAAGTGGTGCTCTTCACAATAAAACATCTTTGATGGGCGTGTCGCGTCTCGGCCAATCAGCGTTCAGATGTCCACAGCGTTTGGGAAGTTAGGTTAGCTTGAATGTTAGTCCGCTACATCTACTGCTGTCACGCTGCACGGTGTAGCGATGCTAACAAAGTACCCGTACGTTAAACACGATGTGATTTAGCATATTTTTAGTATCGATACTTCATTAAAGGAGCGATCAGAGCTCACGCTGGTCCGTTAAATGCTGTCTGCACGCGCAGCGCTCACAGCGAGGGGCGCGCGCATCGTGGCCTCATCCACTACTTCATGGTCTAACGTGACTTCATCCTCTACTTCAGGGTCTAACGTGACTTCATCCTCTACTTCAGGGCTATTCAACTTCAGTAGCAAGTGGGCCAAATAAGAAAATCACAGGGGGTGTGAGGGCCGCACAGAATATTGATGAGTTGTTGACGGGGGTGCTAGTGAAATCCTAGCCGAGAAGGATTGTTGACGGGGGTGCTAGTGAGAGTCGCAAGGGCCAGAGTTAAACTCAAGGCTGGCCGCTAGCCCATAGTTGAAGAGGCCTGCTCTACTTCATGGTCCAACGTGACTTCATCCTCTACTTCAGGGTCTAACGTGACTTCATCCTCTACTTCAGGGTCTAACGTGACTTCATCCTCTACTTCAGGGTCTAACGTGACTTCATCCTCTACTTCATGGTCTAACGTGACTTCATCCTCTACTTCATGGTCTAACGTGACTTCATCCTCTACTTCATGGTCCAACGTGACTTCATCCTCTACTTCATGGTCTAACGTGACTTCATCCTCTACTTCATGGTCTAACGTGACTTCATCCTCTACTTCATGGTCTAACGTGACTTCATCCTCTACTTCATGGTCTAACGTGACTTCATCCTCTACTTCATGGTCTAACGTGACTTCATCCTCTACTTCAGGGTCTAACGTGACTTCATCCTCTACTTCATGGTCTAACGTGACTTCATCCTCTACTTCAGGGTCTAACGTGACTTCATCCTCTACTTCATGGTCTAACGTGACTTCATCCTCTACTTCAGGGTCTAACGTGACTTCATCCTCTACTTCATGGTCCAACGTGACTTCATCCTCTACTTCATGGTCTAACGTGACTTCATCCTCTACTTCAGGGTCTAACGTGACTTCATCCTCTACTTCAGGGTCTAACGTGACTTCATCCTCTACTTCATGGTCTAACGTGACTTCATCCTCTACTTCAGGGTCTAACGTGACTTCATCCTCTACTTCATGGTCCAACGTGACTTCATCCTCTACTTCAGGGTCTAACGTGACTTCATCCTCTACTTCATGGTCTAACGTGACTTCATCCTCTACTTCATGGTCTAACGTGACTTCATCCTCTACTTCATGGTCTAACGTGACTTCATCCTCTACTTCATGGTCTAACGTGACTTCATCCTCTACTTCATGGTCTAACGTGACTTCATCCTCTACTTCATGGTCTAACGTGACTTCATCCTCTACTTCAGGGTCTAACGTGACTTCATCCTCTACTTCATGGTCTAACGTGACTTCATCCTCTACTTCAGGGTCTAACGTGACTTCATCCTCTACTTCATGGTCTAACGTGACTTCATCCTCTACTTCAGGGTCTAACGTGACTTCATCCTCTACTTCATGGTCCAACGTGACTTCATCCTCTACTTCATGGTCTAACGTGACTTCATCCTCTACTTCAGGGTCTAACGTGACTTCATCCTCTACTTCAGGGTCTAACGTGACTTCATCCTCTACTTCATGGTCTAACGTGACTTCATCCTCTACTTCAGGGTCTAACGTGACTTCATCCTCTACTTCATGGTCCAACGTGACTTCATCCTCTACTTCAGGGTCTAACGTGACTTCATCCTCTACTTCATGGTCTAACGTGACTTCATCCTCTACTTCAGGGTCTAACGTGACTTCATCCTCTACTTCATGGTCTAACGTGACTTCATCCTCTACTTCAGGGTCTAACGTGACTTCATGCTCTACTTCATGGTCTAACGTGACTTCATCCTCTACTTCATGGTCCAACGTGACTTCATCCTCTACTTCATGGTCTAACGTGACTTCATCCTCTACTTCAGGGTCTAACGTGACTTCATCCTCTACTTCAGGGTCTAACGTGACTTCATCCTCTACTTCAGGGTCTAACGTGACTTCATCCTCTACTTCAGGGTCTAACGTGACTTCATCCTCTACTTCATGGTCTAACGTGACTTCATCCTCTACTTCATGGTCTAACGTGACTTCATCCTCTACTTCATGGTCTAACGTGACTTCATCCTCTACTTCAGGGTCTAACGTGACTTCATCCTCTACTTCAGGGTCTAACGTGACTTCATCCTCTACTTCAGGGTCTAACGTGACTTCATCCTCTACTTCATGGTCTAACGTGACTTCATCCTCTACTTCAGGGTCTAACGTGACTTCATCCTCTACTTCAGGGTCTAACGTGACTTCATCATCTACTTCAGGGTCTAACGTGACTTCATCCTCTACTTCATGGTCCAACGTGACTTCATCCTCTACTTCATGGTCCAACGTGACTTCATCCTCTACTTCAGGGTCTAACGTGACTTCATCCTCTACTTCATGGTCTAACGTGACTTCATCCTCTACTTCAGGGTCTAACGTGACTTCATCCTCTACTTCAGGGTCTAACGTGACTTCATCCTCTACTTCAGGGTCTAACGTGACTTCATCCTCTACTTCAGGGTCTAACGTGACTTCATCCTCTACTTCAGGGTCTAACGTGACTTCATCCTCTACTTCAGGGTCTAACGTGACTTCATCCTCTACTTCATGGTCTAACGTGACTTCATCCTCTACTTCATGGTCTAACGTGACTTCATCCTCTACTTCATGGTCTAACGTGACTTCATCCTCTACTTCATGGTCCAACGTGACTTCATCCTCTACTTCATGGTCTAACGTGACTTCATCCTCTACTTCATGGTCTAACGTGACTTCATCCTCTACTTCAGGGTCTAACGTGACTTCATCCTCTACTTCAGGGTCTAACGTGACTTCATCCTCTACTTCAGGGTCTAACGTGACTTCATCCTCTACTTCAGGGTCTAACGTGACTTCATCCTCTACTTCATGGTCTAACGTGACTTCATCCTCTACTTCAGGGTCTAACGTGACTTCATCCTCTACTTCATGGTCTAACGTGACTTCATCCTCTACTTCAGGGTCTAACGTGACTTCATCCTCTACTTCATGGTCTAACGTGACTTCATCCTCTACTTCATGGTCTAACGTGACTTCATCCTCTACTTCATGGTCTAACGTGACTTCATCCTCTACTTCAGGGTCTAACGTGACTTCATCCTCTACTTCAGGGTCTAACGTGACTTCATCCTCTACTTCATGGTCTAACGTGACTTCATCCTCTACTTCATGGTCTAACGTGACTTCATCCTCTACTTCAGGGTCTAACGTGACTTCATCCTCTACTTCAGGGTCTAACGTGACTTCATCCTCTACTTCAGGGTCTAACGTGACTTCATCCTCTACTTCATGGTCTAACGTGACTTCATCCTCTACTTCATGGTCTAACGTGACTTCATCCTCTACTTCATGGTCTAACGTGACTTCATCCTCTACTTCAGGGTCTAACGTGACTTCATCCTCTACTTCAGGTCTAACGTGACTTCATCCTCTACTTCAGGGTCTAACGTGACTTCATCCTCTACTTCAGGTCTAACGTGACTTCATCCTCTACTTCATGGTCTAACGTGACTTCATCCTCTACTTCAGGGTCTAACGTGACTTCATCCTCTACTTCATGGTCTAACGTGACTTCATCCTCTACTTCATGGTCTAACGTGACTTCATCCTCTACTTCATGGTCTAACGTGACTTCATCCTCTACTTCAGGGTCTAACGTGACTTCATCCTCTACTTCATGGTCTAACGTGACTTCATCCTCTACTTCATGGTCTAACGTGACTTCATCCTCTACTTCAGGTCTAACGTGACTTCATCCTCTACTTCATGGTCTAACGTGACTTCATCCTCTACTTCATGGTCTAACGTGACTTCATCCTCTACTTCATGGTCTAACGTGACTTCATCCTCTACTTCATGGTCTAACGTGACTTCATCCTCTACTTCATGGTCTAACGTGACTTCATCCTCTACTTCAGGGTCTAACGTGACTTCATCCTCTACTTCATGGTCTAACGTGACTTCATCCTCTACTTCATGGTCTAACGTGACTTCATCCTCTACTTCATGGTCTAACGTGACTTCATCCTCTACTTCAGGGTCTAACGTGACTTCATCCTCTACTTCATGGTCTAACGTGACTTCATCCTCTACTTCATGGTCTAACGTGACTTCATCCTCTACTTCATGGTCCAACGTGACTTCATGCTCTACTTCAGGGTCTAACGTGACTTCATCCTCTACTTCATGGTCTAACGTGACTTCATCCTCTACTTCAGGGTCTAACGTGACTTCATCCTCTACTTCATGGTCTAACGTGACTTCATCCTCTACTTCAGGGTCTAACGTGACTTCATCCTCTACTTCAGGGTCTAACGTGACTTCATCCTCTACTTCAGGTCTAACGTGACTTCATCCTCTACTTCAGGGTCTAACGTGACTTCATCCTCTACTTCAGGGTCTAACGTGACTTCATCCTCTACTTCATGGTCTAACGTGACTTCATCCTCTACTTCATGGTCTAACGTGACTTCATCCTCTACTTCATGGTCTAACGTGACTTCATCCTCTACTTCATGGTCTAACGTGACTTCATCCTCTACTTCATGGTCTAACGTGACTTCATCCTCTACTTCATGGTCTAACGTGACTTCATCCTCTACTTCAGGGTCTAACGTGACTTCATCCTCTACTTCAGGGTCTAACGTGACTTCATCCTCTACTTCAGGGTCTAACGTGACTTCATCCTCTACTTCATGGTCTAACGTGACTTCATCCTCTACTTCATGGTCTAACGTGACTTCATCCTCTACTTCAGGGTCTAACGTGACTTCATCCTCTACTTCATGGTCTAACGTGACTTCATCCTCTACTTCAGGGTCTAACGTGACTTCATCCTCTACTTCATGGTCTAACGTGACTTCATCCTCTACTTCATGGTCTAACGACTTCATCCTCTACTTCATGGTCTAACGTGACTTCATCCTCTACTTCAGGGTCTAACGTGACTTCATCCTCTACTTATGGTCTAACGTGACTTCATCCTCTAATGGTCAAGAGTTAATACTTACCGCAGGCACACTTTGGCGACATAAACTTTTTTGGCGCAAAACAAGGGTTTGTCCACTTTTTCCATCGATCTAGCTATCCAGAGATTGCAGTGGTCGGGTAGAGATCGCATTTGCGCTAACCACAACAATAACAACAGTGGGTGGAAGCTATCACGGGGGACGACGACGAAAACATCGAGGGAAACGGAAGCGGAATTCGAACAGACTGGAGAGAACAGACTGAGAGTTCAAGCCCATCGTCCAATTCTTCTCTGTTCCCAGCATCCTTCTTTGCTAACGTCCCAGCCCTGGAAATAATAAGATGGATGATTTTAGCAAGATCAGATTCCAACGATATGAGGGGATTAGAACGATCTTTGTCTGACGATTGTACCTTTGGCTGACGGAATGCTGGTGCCGGATCGAACATATGCTTGGTGCTGGATCGAGGCCATATGCCCACCGGAAACGTAGTCCTTCTGTTTTCCGTGGTTTCCGCAGACAACGGACGGAAGAGTCTGGTAAATCTAATGGGTGGAGGGGTTTTGCTTCATGATCTAACATAAACAAGTGGAAGGCACCCCAAGAACATAAAGACTTTCTGACTTCCTGCTCGCTCAACTGGAAACATCTGACTGATTTCGAAGCCCATGTCATTCCATTCTACTCTTCCCCGGGAGAGTTCAGCCCGTCACCACCACAAAGTCACTCACATTCCACCACACATGGGCGAGCGGACAATCGAAGCACCAGCCATCTCGACCCACACGTATGTGTTGCGCTCGGCATCAGAACAAGTAGCATCCCATCGCCGGCCAGTGGTGGTGGCTGGGGACTCTACACAAGGCAAACCCAAAAAAAAGTCATGCCGGAACTTTCACCAGTTAATATTACGGTGCTACCTAAGCAACAGAGGGGAAAGTAATCGCTGACTATCACCATCACGTCCAAGAATGGCCACAAGGGCTGGCCCTCTCCTCCGTTAAACCGGAAATCAGACCAGCCGCCATTTTTCTGCTTCCGGAGTATAAATGCAAAGGATCGCGCGCTGGAAGCTGCAGGATGACGCAGGAAATCACGCGGTGGTTCAATTCAATTGAGCTGACCAATCAGAGGAGCTAGAGCCATTTCAGGATCGCTTCCGTGTCATCCCACATGATCCTGGGATTATAACCCAATCAGTTCCAGTGACGTCAGCCAGTCATCGCAGCAATGCAGCCCCATAGCATGACGCTCATAGCGAACGCTTAATGACACTCCATCGCCCCCTTACGGTAAAAAAGTTAGGTCTCTTCCAACCAAAAGCTGCAATAGGTAGATCCATCCGTGATAGATCCATCCGTGAAGCTGTGAACGCCTCTGCACTGCCGCCTATAACCTGTATCGGTTGTCTATAATCTATCTTGTATCCGCAACATGGACGGAGTACAAGCAGCAGCATGTCTATGGATCTGAGAGTGGCGTGTGAAGGATCGCCAAAGCGAGGCGAGACAGGCATGGAGGAATCACAGGATGGAGCAGCGCGACACACAGGCGCAGGCGCCCATGGAAGCATGGACTATTCATAGACTACTAGAGCAGAGTAGACCCCCTCAGCTCAAGAATGGTGAGTGTCGACGATCCTTGAAGTGACGGACGTCTGAACTCATTTTATGCACGCACGGTTTGAGGCTAGTACCAACGCCGCTTAGCCTTGCCAAAGCTAACAACAACACCGTTAGCGTAGCCGTAGGTGAGTTGCACACCGCTGGGATGAACACACTGCTCTCTGTGACCGAGCACAGTGTGAGGAGGGCTTCCTGTTGAGGGTGAACAATTATAAAGCTGCAGGTCCAGATGGCTTAAAATATCTGGGCGAGTACTAAAGACCTGTGCTAACCAGCTAAAGCTCCAGTGTTCACCACGCTGTTCAACCTCTCCCTGGCTGAGTCCATGGGCCCCGCCTGCTTCAAAGAGATCCACTATTGTCCCTGTGCCCAAGAATGCTTCTCCATGTATGAATGACTACCGACCGTGGCCTCAACGTTCCTCAAAAGGTCATGAAATGCTTTGAGAGGCTGATAAAGGACTACATCTGCGCCTTCCTCCTTCCCTCCATGGACCCGCCTTTGCCAGTTTACTTTATCGCCCAAACAGATCCACGGATGATGCTGTCTCCTCAGGTACTGCACCACACTCTCATCTGGACAGCCAGAGGGGGCTGCTGTGAGATCACACTGCTGTTCATTGATTATAGTTCAGCTTTCAACACCATAGTCCCCTCCAGACTGGCCGGGCAAGCTGAATTGAGCTGGGACTGAACACCCCCTGTGTGCTTGATCCTGCAGACTTTGACCGCTTACCGCTACAGGTGGTCGGGGTGAGCGGGCATGCCTCCAAATCCCTCCACCCTGAACACAGAGATCCCCAGGCCAGGGTTGCGTCTCAGCCCCTACTGTACTCCCCTGTACACACATGACTGTGTGGCCAGGTTCGCCCAACACCATCATCAAGTTGCATGGATGACACAGGCGTGATGGGCCTGATCTCCATGACAACCACGAAAGGCCTACCTGGAGGAAGTTGCTGATCTGTCACTCTGGTGCCAGGACAACAGCCTCATCATGAATGTCACTAAAATCTAAGGGAGCTGATTGTGGACACTTTAGGAGGTAAGCAACAACAGAGGTACGTACTCACCACTGGGGGATTAACGCCAGGACTACTGTGAGAGGGTGAGCGGGTATAAATACTTGCAGAGTCCACACTCATCGAGGATCTGACATGGTACCAGCAAACACAGACACTCCTGGTGAGAAAGGCAAGGCAGCGCCTCTACCACCTCCAGGCAGCTGAGGAAAGTTAAAGCTTCCCAGAGGATCCTTCAGTCCTTCTCTCTGGAGCTGTAGAGAAGCGTCCTGACAGGAAGCATCACAGCCTGGTTTGGCAACTGCTCATCAGGACAGAAGGCTCTGCAGTAGTAGTGTCTGTGCGTTGATGGCTGATATGCACTATTGGAACTACACTCCCCACCCTGCAGGACTTGTACACCAGGAGGTGCAGAACCAGAGCCGGTGCAGGATCATGGAGGATCTCTCACCACCCCAACAACAGACTGTTTCAGCTGCTGCGGTCGAGCAGGCGCCCTCCGTAGTCACGCCACAAGCAGAACAGAGAGACTGAGACGGAGTTTCTTTCCTCAGGCCATCAGGACTGTGAACTCCGACCTCTAATTGGGACCCCCAGCATAGAGACCCACACAACGCTGCCCCTCTTAGGCACACACACACACACACACACACACTTACTGTAAATATTGTGTTGTTTTTGTAAATAGTGTGTACTCTCATGTTGCCCTTCGCACATTCATGCCGAGCATTGTTTTCACTTTCATTTTCACACACCCTGTGTGTGCTGGAAACAAATAAAAACATCTTAGATCTTGAATCTGAATCTTGAATGGTCTAACGGACTTACGTGCTCTACTTCATGGTCTTGTTGACTTCATCCTACTTCAGGGTCTAACGTGACTTCATCCCATCCTGCACTTCAGGGTCTAGCGGACTTCAATCCCTCTACTTCAGGGTCTATGATCTACTTCATCCTCTACTATCGGTCTAGCGTGCTTCATCCTCTACTTCAGGGTCGCATTGCACTTCATCCTCTACTTCAGGGTCTAACGTGACATCCTCTACTTCATAAATCTAGCATTGACTTCATCCTCTACTTCATGGTCTAACGTGACTTCATCCTCTACTTCAAGGGTCTAAACGTGACTTCATCCTCTACCAGGGTCGCAATGACTTCATCCTCTACTTCATGGTTCTATGGACTTCATCCTCTACTTGTAGGTCTAACTTGTGACTTCATCCTCTACTTCATGGTCTCGCGGTACTCATCCTCTACTTCAGGAGTCTAACGTGACTTCATCCCTCTACTTCAGGGTCTAACGTGATTTCATCCTCTACTTCATGGTCTAACGTGACTTCATCCTCTACTTCAGGGTCTAACAGGACTTCATCCTCTACTTCATGGTCCAACGTGACTTCATCCTCTACTTCCAGGGTCTAACGTGACTTCATCCTCTACTTCGCTGGTCCTAACGTGACTTCATCCTCTACTTCAGGGTCTAACGTGACTTCATCCTCTTCATGGTCTAACGTGACTTCATCCTCTACTTCAGGGTCTAATTGACTTCATGCTCTACTCATGGTCTAACGTGACTTCATCCTCTACTTCATGGTCCAACGTGACTTCATCCTCTACTTCATGGTCTAACGTTACTTCATCCTCTACTTCGGGTCCAACGTGACTTCATCCTCTACTGAGGTCTAATGACTTCATCCTCTACTTCACATGGTCTTCAACGTGACTTCATCCCCAGGTCTAACCCCGATCATCTTCAGGGTCTGGCCGTGACTTCATCCTCTACTTCAGGGTCTATGACGTTTCATCCTCTACTTCCAGGATCTAACGTGACTTCATCCTCTACTTCATGGTTCAACTAACGACTTCATCCTCTACTTCATGTAGTTTAATGATCATCCTACTTCAGGGTCTAACGTGACTTGCTGCTCTGCCATGGTCTAACGTGACTTCATCCTCTACTTCATGGTCCAACGTGACTTCATCCTCTACTTCATGGTCTAACGTGACTTCATGCTCTACTTCATGGTCTAACGTGACTTCATGCTCTACTTCATGGTCTAACGTGACTTCATCCTCACTTCATGGTCTAACGGACTTCATCCTCTTACCAGGGTCTAACGTGACTTCATCCCCACTTCAGGCTCCAACGTGACTCATCTCACTTCATGGGTTCATGACTTCATCCTCTACTTCGGGTCTAACTGATGACTTCATCCTCTACTCAGGGTCTAACGACTTCGCTCCTCTTACTTCATGGTCTAACGTGACTTCATCCTCTACTTGTGCCTTCATTACATTGACTTCATCCTCTACTCTGCTTGTGGTCTAACGTGACTTCATGCTCTACTTCAGGGTCCAACGTGACTTCATGTTCTCATCAGGTCTAACGTGACTTCATCCTCTACTTAGGGTTCAACGTGATCATCCCTCACTTCAAGGTCCAACGACTTCATCCTTCATCATGGTCTAACGGACTTCATCCTCTACTTCAGGGTCTAACGTGACTTCATCCTCTACTTCATGTGGTCTAGCATGACTTCATCCTCTACTATGGTCAGATGGACTTCATCCTCTACCCAGGGTCTAACGTGACTTCATCCCTCTATCGCTTCATGGTCTAACGTGACTTCATCCTCTACTTCATGTGGTCTAACGTGACTATGCTCTACTTCATGGTCTAACGTGACTTCATCCTCTACCCAGGGTCTAACGTGACTTCATAATCCCTCTCTTCATGGTCTAGCGCGGATCATCCTCTCACTTCATGAATTAACGTGACTTCATCCCTCTACTCATGGCTCAACGACTTCATCTCACTTCATGGTCCAGTTCCACTTCATATCCTACTTCAGGTTCAATTGACTTCATCCTCCTTCAGGAGTCTAACGTGACTTCATCCTCTACTTCAGGGTCTAACAGTGACTCTCATCCCTCTGCTTCATGGTCTAACGTGACTCATCCTCTACTTCAGGGTCCAACGTTGACTTCATCCCTCTCACTTCAGGGTCTAACTTGACTTCATCCTCTACTTCATGGTCTAACTTGTTGACTTCATCCTCTACTTCCTTGGTCTAACATTGACTTCATCCTCCTACTTCATGGTCTATAACGTGACTTCATCCTCTACTTCATGGTCCAACGTGACTTCATCCTCTTACTTCAGAAGCAGGGTCTAGCACGTGACTTCATCCTCTACTTCAGGGTCTAGCATGTGACTTCATCCCTCTACTCATGGTCTAGCGTGGCTCACAGTCCTCTCTTCCTTGGTCCTGAATGACTTCATCCTCTACTTCAGAATTCTAACGTGACTTCATCCTCCTACTTCATGGGTCTAACGTGACTTCATCCTCTACTTCAGGGTCTAACGTGACTTCATCCTCTTCACTTCATGGTCTAACGTGACTTCACCTCTACTAGCCCAACGTGACTTCATCCTCTACTTCATGGTCTAACGTGACTTACATCCTCCTACTTCTGTGGTCTACTTGTTGACTTCATCCTCTACTACGTCTAAGGGTCTGCATCCCCCCTACTACGGTTCAACGTGACTGTCACATCTACTCTCGCTAGGTCTAAACGTGACATCATCCTCTACTTCATGGTCTAGCGTGACTTCATGCTCCTTACTTCAGGGTCTGTTGACTTCATCCTCTACCTTGTGGGTCCAACGACTTCATCCTTACTCATGCAGTCCAAATTCTGGGATTCCCCATCCCCTGCTTCAGGGTCTAACGTGACTTCATCCTCTACTTCATGGTCCGTATGTGTACTCATCCCTCTACTTCCAGGTCTAACGTGACTTCATCCTCTACTTCGTAGTCTGAACAGATTTCATCCCACTTGTGTCTAACGTGATCATCCCTCTAGCTTCAGGCTCCAACGTGGTTTCATCCTCTTATCATGGTTCATCGTGACTTCATCCTCTAACCCCAGGGTCTAAACGGACTTCATCCTCTACTTCAGGGTCTAACGAATTTCATCCCCACTTCATGGTCCAACGTGACTTCATCCTCTCACTTCGCGGTCTAACATTACTTCATCCTCTACTTCATGGTCTAACGTGACTTCATCCTCTGCTTCATGGTCTAACTTGACTTCATCCCTCTGCTTCAGGGTCTAACGTGACTTCATCCTCTGCCCCAGGGGTCTAACGCATTGGCTTCATCCTGATTTGCTTGAGTCCTAACGTGACTCTCATCCCTCTGCCTTCAGGGTCTGAGTGACTTCATCCTCTACTTCATGGTCACGCGTGACTTCATCCTCTACTTCATGGTCTAACGTGACTTCATCCTCTACTCTCATGGTCCAACGACTTGGCCATCCTCTACTTCCATGGTCTGACATACTCTTCATATTGACTTATCCTACATATTCTTGACTTCATCTCCTACTTCAAGGGTCTTGTGACTTCATCTCCGCCTTGTGGTCTAACGTGACTTCATCCTCTACTTCAAGGTTCAAACGTGACTTCATCCTCTACTTCCTTGGTCTAGCGTGGACTTCATCCTCTACTTCATGGTCTAACGTGACTTCATCCTCTACTTGTGGTCTAACGTGGACTTCTGTCCTCTACTTCATGGTCTAGCATTGACTTCATCCTCTAACTTCAGGGTCTGAACGTGACCATCCTCTACTTCATGGTCTAACGGACTTCATCACTCTACTTCTCAGGGTCCTAACGTGACTTCATCCTCTACTTCATGGTCTAATGACTTCATCCTCTACTTGAGATTCGCGTGACTATCCTCTACTTGTGGTCTAACGTGACTTCATCTCTACGCCCCAAGACCTATGACTGTCTCTACTTCATGGTCTTAGCGTGACCATCCTCTACTTCATGGTCAAACGTGACATCCTCTCGCCTTCACTCATGGTCTAACGCACATCTTCCTCCCTTCCCAGGGTCCTACTTGACTTCTCCTCTACTTCAGGGTCTAAACGTGATTCATCCTCTACTTCAAGGTCTAGTGACTTCATCCTCTGTCACTAGGTCTAATGTGACATTACATCCTCCTGCTCATGGTCTAACGTGACTTCATCCTCTACTTCAAGGGTCTAACGTGACTTCATCCTCTACTCAGGGCTCAACGTGACTTAATTCCTGTACTTCATGGGTCTAACGCACTTCATCACTCTACTTCATGGTCTAACATTAGCTGTCATCTACTTCCTAGGGTCTAACGTGACTTCATCCCCTCTTTCTTCAGGGTCTAAACGTGACTTCATCCTCCTACTCATGGTCAAGCGGACTTCATCCTCTACTTCATAGTCAAGCGTGACTTCATCCTCTACTTCATGGTCTAACGCGGACTTCATCCTCTACTTCATGGTGCAAGCGTGACTTCATCCACTACCATGGTCAGGATATGACTTCATCCTCACTTCATGAACTAACGTGACTTCATCCTCATTTGAAAATCTAATGACTTCATCCTCTACTTCATGCTTATTCCAACGTGATCATCCCCTGCGCTCTTCAGGGTCTAACGACTTCATCCTCACTACGGTTCAATGGACTTCATCCTCTACTTCAGGTCTAACGGACTTCATCCTTACTCATGGTCCAACGCGATCATCCTCTACTTCAGGGATCCAACGTGACTTTGTCCTCTACTTCCCGAGGTCTAACGTGACTTCATCCTCCTACTCTTCATGGTCTAGCGGATTCTTCATCCTCTACTTAGATTCAGCGACTTCATCCTCTACTTCATGGTCTATCGCACTTGACACCATCCTCTACTTCATGGTCTAACGTGACTTCATCCCTCTCCTTCAGGGTCTAACGTGACTTCATCCTCTGCACTTCATGGTCCTAACGCGTGACTTCATCCTCTACTTCATGGTCTAACGACTTCATCCTCTACTTCATGACCTAACGTGGCTTCATCCTCTACTTCCAGGGTCCTAGCATTGACTTCATCCTCTAACCCATGGTCTAACTGACTTCATCCTCTACTTCATGGTCTAACGTGACTTCATCCTCTACTTCGTAGTCTAACGTGACTTCATCCTCTACTTGCAGGGTCTACTTGTTGACTTCATCCCTCTGCCATGGTCAAACGTGACTTCATCCACTACTCAGCCCAACGTGACTTCATCCTCTACTTCATGGCCCACGACTTCATCCTCTACTTCAGGAATTCTAATGTGACTATCATCCTCTACTTCGTGGGTTCAACGTGACTTCATCCTCTACTTCATGGTCTAACGTGTGACTTCATCCTCTACTTCAGGAGTCTAACGTGACTTCGTCCTCTACTTCAAGCGGTTAGCAACGTGACTTCATCCTCTCTACTTCATGGTCCAATGTGACTTCATCCTCCTGCCTTGCGGGTCTAGTGCAGATCTCATCCTCTCTTCAGGGTCTGTGAACCTAGCACATCCTCTGCCAGGGTCTAACGACTGTCATCTCTACTTCCAGGGTCTCATAACGTGACTTCATCCTCTACTTGGGGTCTAACGTGACTCTCATCCTCTGCTTCATGGCAGTCAACGTGACTTCATCCTCTACTTCAGGTCTAACGTGACTTCATCACTCTTACATCAGGTCTAACGCGACTTTCATCCCCTCTACTTACATGGTCTAACGTGATAGCTTTATTCCTCTCTACTTCAGGGTCGTAACCCCATCCTCTGCTTCAGGGTCGCGGCTTAATCTCCCACTGTGGTAGTCTAGCGTGACTTCATCCTCTACTTCGTAGTCAGCGTGACTTCACCTGTTATCTACTTCATGGTCGCTAACGTGACTTCTATCCTCTTCATAGTCTAACGTGACTTCATCCTCTACTTCAGGAGTCTAACGACCTCATCCCTCTACTTCATGGTCTAACGTGACTTCATCCTCTACTTCAAGGGTCTAAGCTGACTTCATCTCTACTTTGGGTCTAAACGGCCCTTCATCTCTCTACTTCATGGTCTAAATTTGACTTCCATTCTCACTTCGGGTCACTGATGCACTTTATCCTCTACTTCATGTAGTCTAACGTGACTTCATCCCTTCTTACTTCATGGTCCTAACGCACTTCATCCTCTACTTCAGGTCTAACGTGACTTCATCCTCTACTTCATGGTCTAACTTGTGACTTCATCCTCTACTTCAGGTCTAGCATTGACTTCATCCTTCACTTCAAGGTCTAACGACTTCATACCTACTTCATGGTCTAACGTGACTTCATCCTCTACTCTTCATGGTCTAACGTGGACTTCATCCTCTACTTCGGTTCTAACGTGACATCATCCCCTGCTTCAGGGTCTAACTGACTTCATCCTCTTCTTCAGGGTCTAGCATTGACTTCATCCTCTACTTCATGGTCTAGCATTGACTTCCATCCCCTCTTCTCAGGGTCTAACGCAACTTCATCCTCTACTTCACTTAGTTCAACGTGACTTCATCCTCTACTTCATGGTCTAGCGTGACTTCATCCTCTACTTCATGGTTCTACGTATTTCATCTCTACTCGGTCTAACGTGACTTCATCCTCCCTTCAGGAAGGTCCTAAACGTGACTTCATCCTCTACTTCCAGGTTCCATGATGACTGTCCTCCTACTTCAGGGTCCATGGCTTCATCATGCCTACTGCTTTGGGGTCTAACGTAATCTCCATCCTCTACTTCAGGGTCTGTCTAACTGCACCCATCCCTCCTGGTGGTCCTAGCAGTGACTTCATCCCCTCTACTTCAGGGTCAAACGTAGACTTCATCCATCTACTTCATGGTCTAACGTGACTTCATCCCTCTACTTCATGGTCTTAACAATGACTTCATCCTCTCACTTCCGGGTCTAGCATTGACTTCATCCTCTACTTCAGGAGTCTAGCAACCATCCTCTACTTCATGGTCTAACGGACTTGATCCTCTACTTCATGGGTCCAGTTAGCATTGACTTCTTCCCTCTATTCAGCGTCTCGCGTGACTTCCATCCTCTACTTCATGGTCTAACAGTGACTTCAATCCTCTACTTCAGGGTCTAGCTTACTTCATCCTCTGCTGGGTCTAACGGCTGTCTTCATGCCTTTCACTTGTGGGTCTAACGTGACTTCATCCTCTACTTGGGGTAACGCGGCTTCATCCTCTGCTTCAGGGTCTAACGTGACTTCATCCTCTACTTCATGGTCTACTTGACTTCATCCTCTACTTCGCGGTCCTATGACAGCTTCATCCTCTACTTCATAGTCTAGCAGCTTCATCCTCTCGCCCCAAGTCTAAATGACTTCATCCTCTACTTCAGGGTTCTGGCAACTTCATCTCTCACTATGTGTCTAACGTGACTTCATCCTCT
>NC_079394.1:30999168-31102165 GCF_029220125.1 Pseudoliparis swirei | reverse complement strand
CTCGCTCTTCACCCTGCAGAGAGAGAGGGAGGAGGGGGGGTTCAGGAACTAAGAAGGAAAGAGAGGGAAGGAAGGAGGGAGGAGGGGGGGGGGTGTACCTGCTGGGGCTCTCCTCTCGGCTCCTCCGGGGCTCGCTGCTCTTCTTGGCTCTGAGCGTCTGAGGGACGGCCGGCGTGGCCCCGGAGGCCGCGGTGAGCGGCCCCGGGGCGGGCTGGGGCGCCGTGACCTCCACGGCGCCGCTGGCGTCCTCCCCGCAGTGGGGGCAGAACCGGAGGTCCCTCAGGATGGAGGCGCAGGCCCGGTGGAAGCGGTGGGAGATGCTGCCGTACGGACGGCACTCCATGAAGGAGCCCTGAGGGACGGGGACACGTGTTCCTGATGCGAGGTCAAAGGTCAAAGGTCAGGGATGGCTACGTGTGCAGACTGTGAGGCCTGAGGGGAGGGTGTGTCACCAGGCATCACTGATGCAGACTCCACCTCCTCTTGGAGATCAAGATAGTGTTCTTTATGAGGGGGAAGGAAGGAGGAAAGAGAGGGAAGGAAGGAAGGACGAGGAAAGAGAGGGAAGGAAGGAAGGAAGGAGGAAAGAGAGGAAAGGAAGGAATTAAGGAGGAAAGAGAGGGAAGGAAGGAGGAGAAAAGAGAGGGAAGGAAGGAAGGAGGAGGAGAAAAGAGAGGGAAGGAAGGAAGGAGGAAATAGAGGGATGGAAGGAAGGAGGAGGAAAGGAAGGATGGGAGGAGGAAAGAGAGGGAAGGAAGACAATAAAGACATCAACATGATCCATGTTGATGTCTTTATTGTGTTGTTGTTGTGTATGTATGTGTTGTTGTTGTGTATATGTATATTATTATTATATATTATTATATATTATTGTTATTATGTATTATGTTTATTATTATATATATATATTATATATATATTATTATTTATTATTATATATATATTATGTTATTATGTATATATATATATTATTATTATATATATTATATATTATTATTATTATGTATATATTATTATTATTATTATATATATTATTATTATTATTATATATATATTATGTATTATTATTATATATATTTATATTATGTATATATTATGTTATTATTATGTATATATTATTATTTATTATGTATATATATATTTATTATGTATATATTATGTTATTGTTATGTATATATTATTGTATATATATATATTATTATTTATATAATATATATATGTATATTATTTATTATATTATTATTTATTTATTATTATTATATATTATTTATTAATATATATATATTATATTATTATATATTATATATTATTTATGTATATATTATTATTATTGTATATATATATTATTATTATATATATTATTATTTATATATTATATATATTATTATGTATATATTATTATATATATATTATTATTATTATTATATATATATTATTTATTTATTATTATGTATATATATTATGTTATTATTATTATATATTATTGTTATGTATATATTATATTATTTATTATGTTATATATTAATATTATTATTATATATATTTATTATATATATATTATATTATATATTATTATATATTATATATTATGTTATTATGTATATTATATATTATATTATTATTATTATGTATATATTATATTATTATTATTATATATTATTATGTATGTATTATTATTATATATATTATTTATTATATATATATTATGTTGTTATTATGTATATATTATGTTATGTATATATATTATATTTATGTATTATTATTATTTATTATTATATATATTATGTTATTTATTATTATGTATATATATTATTGTTATTATTATGTTATTATTGTATATATATTTATTATTATTATATTATATATGTATTGTTATTATTATTATTATATTGTGTTATTATGTATATTTGTTGTTATTTTGTGTATATATATTTATGTGTTGTGTATGTATTGTGTTGTTGTGTATGTATGTGTTGTGTATGTGTTGTTGTTTGTGTACGCTCTCCGTGGTGCTGGTCCACGCTCCTCCAGGTTCCAGTGCCTGTGTGTTGATGTCAGCCTCCTGCTCTCGGTCCACTCACCGCCCTGCAGAAGAGGCCACAGCCGGGGCAGCAGTGGTGCTTCACCATGCCGGCCCGGTGGTCCTCACACAGAACCAGCAGGTGGACCGTGTTGGAGGGGCGCATCATCTCCTGCTTCTTCACTCGCCTGTGGCAACCAATCAGCTGAGGGGAGGAGATCACGAGCGACAATAAGAACAGGAAGAGAACGCTGATATTAATGTTCCACTTTGACCACGTCCTCAGGTGATCATGGCCACATCAGCCGTGAGGCCCCCCGGCCCTTTAAGAGGGTGGCTGTGATGCTGGTGTGGCCCCCCGGCCCTTTAAGAGGGCGGCCGTGATGCTGGTGTGGCCCACTGGCGTGATGCTGATGTGACCCACTGGCCCTTTAAGAGGCGGCCGTGATGCTGATGTGACCCACTGGCCCTTTAAGAGGGCGGCCGTGATGCTGGTGTGACCCACTGGCCCTTTAAGAGGGCGGCCGTGATGCTGATGTGGCCCACTGGCCCTTTAAGAGGGCGGCCGTGATGCTGATGTGACCCACTGGCCCTTTAAGAGGGCGGCCGTGATGCTGATGTGGCCCACTGGCCCTTTAAGAGGGCGGCCGTGATGCTGATGTGGCCCACTGGCCCTTTAAGAGGGCGGCCGTGATGCTGGTGTGGCCCCCCGGCCCTTTAAGAGGGCAGCCGTGATGCTGATGTGGCCCACTGGCCCTTTAAGAGGGCGGCCGTGATGCTGATGTGACCCACTGGCTGATGCTGATGTGGCCCCCCTTTAAGAGGGCGGCCGTGATGCTGATGTGACCCACTGGCCCTTTAAGAGGGCGGCCGTGATGCTGATGTGACCCACTGGCCCTTTAAGAGGGCGGCCGTGATGCTGATGTGACCCACTGGCCCTTTAAGAGGGCGGCCGTGATGCTGATGTGACCCACTGGCCCTTTGAGGCGGCCGTGATGCTGATGTGGCCCACTGGCCCTTTAAGAGGGCGGCCGTGATGCTGATGTGGCCCACTGGCCCTTTAAGAGGGCGGCCGTGATGCTGATGTGGCCCACTGGCCCTTTAAGAGGGCGGCCGTGATGCTGATGTGGCCCACTGGCCCTTTAAGGGCGGCCGTGATGCTGATGTGGCCCACTGGCCCTTTAAGAGGGCGGCCGTGATGCTGATGTGGCCCACTGGCCCTTTAAGAGGGCGGCCGTGATGCTGATGTGGCTCACTGGCCCTTTAAGAGGGCGGCCGTGATGCTGATGTGGCCCACTGGCCCTTTAAGAGGGCGGCCGTGATGCTGATGTGACCCACTGGCCCTTTAAGAGGGCGGCCGTGATGCTGATGTGGCCCACTGGCCCTTTAAGAGGGCGGCCGTGATGCTGATGTGGCCCACTGGCCCTTTAAGAGGGCGGCCGTGATGCTGATGTGGCCCACTGGCCCTTTAAGAGGGCGGCCGTGATGCTGATGTGACCACTGGCCCTTTGCAAGAGGCGGCCGTGATGCTGATGTGGCTCACTGGCCCTTTAAGAGGGCGGCCGTGATGCTGATGTGGCTCACTGGCCCTTTAAGAGGGTGGCCGTGATGCTGATGTGGCCCACTGGCCCTTTAAGAGGGCAGCCGTGATGCTGATGTGGCCCACTGGCCCTTTAAGAGGGCGGCCGTGATGCTGATGTGGCCCACTGGCCCTTTAAGAGGGCGGCCGTGATGCTGATGTGACCCACTGGCCCTTTAAGAGGGCGGCCGTGATGCTGATGTGGCCCACTGGCCCTTTAAGAGGGCGGCCGTGATGCTGATGTGGCCCACTGGCCCTTTAAGAGGGCGGCCGTGATGCTGATGTGGCCCACTGGCCCTTTAAGAGGGCGGCCGTGATGCTGATGTGGCTCACTGGCCCTTTAAGAGGGCGGCCGTGATGCTGATGTGACCCACTGGCCCTTTAAGAGGGCGGCCGTGATGCTGTGCGGGCGGTCACCGTTCCGTCCGTGCTCTCCATGGCCATGCAGCTCTGGTCCAGCGAGGCCCCGGGGCCTCCGCTGCGAGGCGTCTCCATGCGACAGCAGCACAGCGGGAGCTCCTCGGCCAGGGCACTTCCTGTCACCTCAGCACCTGCTGCTCCACCTGCACACACACACACACACACACACACACCCCGTCAGCTCACCAGGAAGTGGCCAGGTGGCCGTTGCCTGTGGGCGTGATGTCACCTGAGGAGGGAGGCGACAGCAGCTGCTCCAGGGCCAGCTCGGTGTACTCGGGGCCGCCGTCGGGCTCCGGCTCCACCGGGGCCGGAGGGTCTCTGGCCGCTAGAGCCTCTGGCAGAACCGCTGGCTCCCCGTCTGCAGCGGGTCGGGCCTCTTCCAGACCCGGTTCCTCTTTCTGAGTGTAAAAAGGAAAGACATTGGGATCAGCTGGTGACTCTAATGTTTCTTATTTTAGGTTTAAACCTCTGAGATGTGACAGGCAGCCAATCCAGAGCCAGGAGTTAACCCATTACATCATACAATGGGGACAAGGGACTAGGGACCAAGGACTCAGGATTCAAGACTAGGGACTCGGGAGTCTTTTAAAATACAGAATGGGATTTAAATCCTAGATCCTAAGGTTTCCTAGAATACACTGAGCTCCTCTCTAGAATACACTGAGCTCCTCTCTAGGATACACTGAGCTCCTCTCTAGGATACACTGAGCTCCTCTCTAGGATACACTGAGCTCCTCTCTAGGATACACTGAGCTCCTCTAGGATACACTGAGCTCCTCTCTCTAGAATACTGGGCTCCTCTCCTGAATACACCAGGCTCCTCTCTAGGATACACTGAGCTCCTCTAGGATACACTGAGCTCCTCTCTCTAGAATACACTGAGCTCCTCTCTAGGATACACTGAGCTCCTCTCTAGAATACACTGAGCTCCTCTCTAGGATACACTGAGCTCCTCTCTAGGATACACTGAGCTCCTCTCTAGAATACACTGAGCTCCTCTAGGATGCCTGAAATATCTCTAGGATACAGAATACACTGAGCTCCTCTAGGATACACTGAGCTCCTCTCTAGAATACACTGAGCTCCTCTCTCTAGAATACACTGAGCTCCTCTCTAGAATACACTGAGCTCCTCTCTAGAATACACTGAGCTCCTCTCTCTAGGATACACTGAGCTCCTCTCTAGGATACACTGAGCTCCTCTCTAGAATACACTGAGCTCCTCTCTGGGATACACTGAGCTCCTCTCAGAATACACTGGGCTCCTCTCTAGAATACACTGGGCTCCTCTCTGGGATACGCTCCTCTCTGAGCTCCTCTCTAGAATACACTGAGCTCCTCTCTAGGATACACTGAGCTCCTCTCTCTAGAATACACTGAGCTCCTCTCTAGGATACACTGAGCTCCTCTCTAGAATACACTGAGCTCCTCTCTAGGATACACTGAGCTCCTCTCTAGGATACACTGAGCTCCTCTCTAGGATACACTGAGCTCCTCTCTCTAGAATACACTGAGCTCCTCTCTAGAATACACTGAGCTCCTCTCTAGGATACACTGAGCTCCTCTCTCTAGAATACACTGAGCTCCTCTCTAGGATACACTGAGCTCCTCTCTCTAGAATACACTGAGCTCCTCTCTAGGATACACTGAGCTCCTCTCTAGGATACACTGAGCTCCTCTCTAGGATACACTGAGCTCCTCTAGAATACACTGAGCTCCTCTCTAGAATACACTGAGCTCCTCTAGGATACACTGAGCTCCTCTCTAGGATACACTGAGCTCCTCTAGAATACACTGAGCTCCTCTCTAGAATACACTGAGCTCCTCTAGGATACACTGAGCTCCTCTCTAGGATACACTGAGCTCCTCTCTAGGATACACTGAGCTCCTCTCTAGAATACACTGAGCTCCTCTCTAGGATACACTGAGCTCCTCTCTAGGATACACTGAGCTCCTCTCTAGGATACACTGAGCTCCTCTAGGATACACTGAGCTCCTCTCTAGGATACACTGAGCTCCTCTCTAGGATACACTGAGCTCCTCTCTAGGATACACTGAGCTCCTCTCTCCTCCTCCTTGACAACACAGGTTCTGATGAAGAGGAGTAATAAGGATGGACCTG
The DNA here is from genome assembly GCF_029220125.1 of Pseudoliparis swirei. Classification (NCBI taxonomy): domain Eukaryota; kingdom Metazoa; phylum Chordata; class Actinopteri; order Perciformes; family Liparidae; genus Pseudoliparis; species Pseudoliparis swirei. The sequence goes on along the minus strand of NC_079394.1, from coordinate 31,096,022 downwards.
CCTTGTCCTGCTGCTTGAGGGCTCTGGCCTTCTTCTTGGGGACCAGGTTGTACATTCCCATCTTCCTCTTCCTCCTCTTCACAGCTGGGGAAAGCACACAAGGACTTTTAAAGAAGGGAACTCGACCTGAATGTCCCTCTACTTACTCTTTGTAAAACAAAAGGAATACAATGTAAGTACATACCGAGGTATGAAGGCACTGGAATGTGTCGCCTACCTTCAGCTCAGATCAATAAAGAGAGAGGAGCCACTCACCGGACTGAGGCTTGATGGAGGCCGCTCGGCCGGCCGTGGCGCCGCGGCCGGGACGGAGGTCTTTACTGGACTTCCTGGCTGGAAGCTGAGGAGGCGGAGCTAAGAGTTACAGACATAGGTCCAGCATCACTGTGCCATGACAATAGAGGCGTGTTTATTGATGAACATTGTGTCAGTATACATAATTATATATTTAATAGCTCAAAAGATTATTACTTACTTTTAATGTGCTGTAAGCTTCACATTGTGTGTTTTGTGTTCTTCTTACCACATATACTGTTGTAGTGTCTCACCATGGACTGTTTGTTGTTGTTTACCATTGGTAACAGTTTTGTTTATTATGCTTTATGTTTGTTAGTTTGTTTTGTAATTATTTTATATTCGTTTAATGTTTATGTTATTGTTTCATGTTTGTTCTTGCTTTTATGTTTATTATAGTTAGTGTCTGTCAAATGGTGACATTTATGTTTTAACTGGACTGAGTCACTATTAAATAAAGATAATAATTATGATGTCTTCTCCCATGTGTCACGTGTTGTTTACCGTGACGTCACCTGGACCTCCCTGTTCTCCTGGGGGGGGCCCTGCAGCCTCCTCGGAGCTCCCCGCTGCGGGGGGTCTCCCCCTCACCTGGGGGCCGGACAGCCGGCCCAGAGTGTCCAGAAAGCGGCTCCCAGGAGGAGTCAGCCTCCCCGGAGCCGCCTCGCCGTGGGGGCTGGCGGGGCGGTGGAAGGGGGTGATGTTCAGCGGAGACCTGGGCTGCGCCGCGTGTCCCTTCGAGGCCACCGTCCCGGAGGAGGGACCGCCGGGTCTTCTGGCGCGCGCAGGCGGCTCACCGGCTCCACGGGGGTCCATCGCGAGCTCAGCGGCACCTGGAAGTTTGAACAAGTTGGACCGTCCTTTAAAACAAAGTCCCGACGCGCGCCGAGCCGGCAGGAAGCCCCGCGGCGCGCTCTGCGGCGGTCAGCAGCGCGCGCCGTCCGCGAGTGTTTAATAGTGCGCGAGACCAAAGTTATCGCAGGTCTGCGTGACCACGGCTGAAACACGGGAACGCGCGCAGCTCGTGTCCGGAAGTGGGGACTCGAACTCGCCGGAGCGTGACGACGGGCCGCGAACACACGAGCTTCTCCTCCCGGGTCCAGTCCGCGGAGCGATGTCCGAGCGAAGTGCGGCGCAAGCGACGGGACCGCAGGACGGGACAGGAAGCCGCGAGCTGTCACTTCCGGTCCCAACGGCTGCCGCGCGTGATGGGGGATGGGCGGGGAGAAAATAGGATAAAAAGCGAAACCGGAAGTAGGAAACAGGGCCCTCGCCGCCATCTTTGGTTTCGCACAACTTATCCAGCCGATGCGGTTTGTTTTTGACATAAATGAAAAGACTATTAAATGAATCTTGAGCATGTTTGATGTCTCAATGTTTCGCTCTTTGCTTGGAGGTGATAACTAAAATCTAACAGGAAATAAAAAGAAATATATAGCTTTCAAAAAACGATGCACTTTTAGAAGTAGGTTTAACGACAGTAAGTGTGCCTATTTAAACAGAATATATTTATGACATGTAGCCTTTTTTGTCTTTTGATGGACAGTTGGAACAGACATCAAATAAAGATAATAACACGTTCTGTCTATTGAAAGGTGGGCTTTACCTGAAATACATACTTTTAATCGATGCAGGTGGCGTTGTGTCTCGTCAGTCACGGGGTCCCACAGGGACTTCATAATGTGCACGTGTCGATAATAATATAAAACATATGAGGCTTCATGCATACACTTAACTGTTGATGGTTCTGCAGAACTAGTCAAGCTAACAATGACACTACACACAGGACCTGTTTCTGAGCTCATTTACAAATGACCAAATAAAATGGTAGGTGATGGATTGATAAAGCCAGAACCGGTTGTGAGCGTATTTAAAGTCAACACTAACCCGTTTAAAGACTTCTTTCTCTTCCTGTTGTGTTCAAGGCTCACGGGTATTTATCGTCATTGTCATGAACTGCAGCTGTTGAAGTTCAGCTACATCAGAAAACCCAAACAACTACAGGAACTACATCTCACATGGAGGCTGGAAGAAAAACAGACTATGATGTTCACAGCATATTATGGGATGTAACGTCTTAGCCGTGCGTGCAGAAATCAAAAATGTGCCCCACTGAGTTCCTCCAGTGACGTCATCAGTACTTGAGGCCTAATTATGTTTATTACGCAACACATTTATTGTTTTATGTGAAAATAAGTTGCAATGGTGCATTCGTCCACCAGAGGGCGCCAGTGAGGCTGTTCATTAGATGTGCGCTCAGCGTGTCATCAATAATAAAATATACAACAACACACAGTGGAAACTCTCTTTCAAAGTAAATAACTGTAATTGCACATTAATATTTATCTAGACTAACTCAACTTAGTGTAGGAGAAACACGTTTTAATTACTGAGTTCAACCGTAAAATAAACCGTCTCTCCGAGTAGACGTGTTATAATACGCTGTCCTGTAACTCATCCTCCTGACCTAAACACAGGTCATGTTTGCAGTAAACATTTTGATAATATAATAATGAAACATGTTGTATGAGGATCACCACCATTAATGTGTCCATCATATCGTGAGTCAGGTCAGACTCCAGCTCAGTGACACGGCCTCTCCTGGTGTCTGCTGCTTAAATATTTCATCAGCATTAGTCTGAACCTCTATATATTATATAGATATCAGAATTAGTCTGAACCTTCAGTCATCAGATCTGAGTTTCTGTTTTAAACCATTAAGGGAAACGGCAGCTCAGCAGATGTGGTGGAAGATTCAGATATTTTATTTGATTTAAAGAAAGGCGTAAAAAAAAACTCTACGGAAAAGTCTCATTCAAAATGTACTTGAAATAAAAATAAGTACAAAGTAACAACGATGCAGAATATATATATATAAAATAATGTATATATATATATCACTGTACAGCCGTGTCTGTGTTGTTAAGACATCTGAATGATAACTTGACAATTGAGAGGCGGAAAAACATTTTGAGGTTCAAGCAACTGCGACTAAAGTGGTTTATATGCCTCCTGCATCCAGACTCTGGCCTGGACCAGGACCGGGACCAGGACCTGGACCAGGTGCAGTGTTTTCTGTGGCATACACACATAGTACCTCGGAGAGGAGGAGCGAGACTCTAATGTAAAACACTGAACCACTCAACAGAAAGAAGACTAAACCCTGCTGGTGGAACGGTGGAAAGCAGCGGTTCTCAACCTGGCGTCTGGGTCCTTTCTGGGGGTCTCTAGATGTGGAGGGACCTACATAAAAGGGCATTTAAGGCACAGGGTGCAGGCCTCAGGCCTCCAGCTGTGAGGAGGCCGCCTCCCTGTCTGCAGACGCTTTGGTCCACGAGGATTTATTTGATTCTCTCGATATCTTTGAGCGTTTTCCTGCCGAGTCGCGTCAAAGAAACGAGCACAATATTTAAACTGCTCATTTCCTGTGATTTCTCAGTTTTACAGATCTATTGATTTAATACACAAATTGTAAAAAACACACAAGCCCTCATATTGTAAACAAGTATGTTAACATGTACAGAAATGGTATCAATGTGCACCGTTTCCAGTATTTAGCCACATCCCTGAAGGCCCAGGAGGAGCACTGCGCTCATGAAGCTCACGGCCACTCGGATTGATTCTACACATTTATTATGTTCCAGACGGCAGGCGGAAAACACTCAAAACAATAAATAAATACAACATTGGGTTTTGTTTGACGGATATAAGAAACATTTAAACGATATGATTAAAATGCACGACGTGGAGAACGGCCAAAGAAAACCTGAAATCAGTAAAATGCTGCAGGTTGGTTAAGAAATCAAATAAACCAATCAGAGAAGAGCTCAGCATCAGCACCACGCCGGTCCAACGGGACTAGAGTCATGATTTATGTTCCTCCTAAAGTATACGCAGCAATAACTGGATCACAGTCACATTAAAAACTCTGCAAAGACATTTAAAAAAAGACTTTCCAGAACAAACCAACTCTTTGATATTCAAACTTACAATAAATGAAGAAGAAGAGACGATCCCCCCGATTATAATAATAAATACAGCTTCCTTGGCTTCTGATATAAAGAATATGAGACTTAAGATGAGAAAGGTTTTAAACACACAACTTGACATCACAGATGCCATCCGAGTGAAATTAAATGTGACGTATTCCCCTTTAATTTCCTTTTACACAAAGTTTTAAATTTAAAAAAAAAAGAAATAGAAAAACAATGGACAGCCATGTTTGATGGAGAGAATAACCCTGTGAGAGAAGAGGAGGAGAGGTCCAGGGCTCTTTCACTTCGAGAAGCTTGAGACTCGAATGAACCTCGTCCCACCAGGGGACACCAACAGTCGTGGAGGTCGACTGAAGGTCATCCGGGCGGCTCGTCGTCCCCGTCATGTGTTGAAGCTCTCGTCATAAGTAGGAGGAGCCTCTGTAACACACACCGTCAGCTGGTTATTACACAATCACGGTGACACCACACGGCCCACATGTGATGGAGACCTCTTGAGTATGAGGACTGGGCGTGTACTGTCTCTTTAAGAGCTCAGCTTCATGGTGGTGTTCCTCGTACAGGACTAGCTAACGTTCACACAGGCTAGGGGGAGACATCGGGGGTTAAGCGTCTTGCCCGAGGACACATGGACATGGGCGAGCGGAGCCGGGGATCGAGCCGCCGGTCCTCCGATTGCAGCACGACCCGCTCACCGCCGAGCCGCAACCACGGACACTCTACAGGGCTCAAGTCCGACCGACGTGAGCGCGGCGTTCTTCTCTAGGAGCAACCGGGTCCCGAGTACCCGGAGCGGCCTCCGGGGGGCGCTGCCAACTGACCTTGTGGATACGCCGAGGTGCCGTAGTCCGGCGGCAGGATGAGCGGCGTGGGCATCGAGCTCGCGGTGTGCCCGGTGGGGTCGGGCGCGGCGGCTCCCCGTGGACCCGGCTCTCTGAGGGCCGGGCCGGGTCCATTGTGCTGCTGGTTCTGGGAGAAGAAGAGGCCGGGGGCGTAGCTGAAGGCGTTGGGCGACACCAGCTGGGACCGCCGCTTGTTGGGGAAGCCGTCGCTGCCCTGAGCCCCGCCCTCGGCCCCCTGGTGGTGCTCCACGGGAGGGGCGCTGGGGGAGTTGTGAGAGGACATCCGGGGGCGAGGGTTGGGGCGGGGAGCGGGTTTGGGGCGAGGACGAACCGTGGGCGAGCTCCTGGTGGAGGAGGAGGAGGCGGCGGGCGGAGCTTCGGCCGCCACCGCCGAGGGAGGAGCTGCTTTTCTGGAAGGGTGGAGCTTCTCATCCAGAGAGACGTTCCCGATGTGGATGGGCAGCATCAGGATGACGTCTGGAGACCTCAGACTGACCTGAGAGGAAGAGGAGACGGTCAGGAACAATGGAGGAAGTCAGAATGTCGACCCCCCGACATGAACAGGGACCAGGCTCTCTGTGATTGGACCTTCATGAACATCTCACCAACGAGTTGCTACAGACATCACTTGATCCTTTATTCTACAGCATAGAGAATAATGTCTGAGTTTATAAGAGCGCCACGATCAGCAGGTTCCTGAGATGAATGACGTAAAGGAGGAAGGTTGTTCTCTATAATATAAATAATATTGTGCTGTGGGGGTCTTTACATTAATGTAATGTGATGCATTCCATTCAGACTTGTTTGTATTATATCAATAAAACAGGCCTGGAGGTTTCCATCGTGACGCTTTGGGAAGGTGATTCAGGCCCTGATATCACACTATGACATCAACATGGACAAATCCACAATATTTACCCAAGGAGCTCCAACCCAAAACAATAAATCAAGTTTATCACATCTACAGAGCAGCTTCGAGACAACTCAAAGGGCTTTACTAATGATTTACTACAGGACACAAAATGGATTTAGAGGCCAGATTAAAGCTCATCAAGTTAAGACTATAAGAACAAATAATAAAGTTAAAAACAATTGGGGACAAGCTCACATGATTAATTTGAAAGAATTTGGTGGTAATCGTATAAGATGTAGCACTCGGGCCAAGTAACACCAATCTTAAGGCATGTCAAGATTTGTTTGACATCGGGTCTCCTTCTCAAAGTTAGGCTTTCACTACCGATAAAGCAATTAATTAAGCTTTAAAATCCGGACGTGTCCAATTTTTCCCGTGAGGGTACTAGTGGTAAACAAGTCCTTACAACCATCACGGTCGCTTTGGGTATTCCGGTCCACGGTCGCTTTGGGTATTCCGGTACACGGTCGCATTGGGGTATTCCGGTCCACGGTCGCTTTGGGTATACCGGTACGGTCGCTTTGGGTATTCCGGTCCACGGTCGCTTTGGGTATTCCGGTACACGGTCCCTTTGGGTATTCCGGTACACGGTCGCATTGGGTATTCCGGTACACGGTCGCTTTGGGGTATTCCGGTCCACGGTCGCTTTGGGTATTCCGGTACACGGTCGCTTTGGGTATTCCGGTACACGGTCGCTTTGGGTATTCCGGTCCACGGTCGCTTTGGGTATTCCGGTACACGGTCCCTTTGGGTATTCCGGTCCACGGTCGCTTTGGGTATTCCGGTACACGGTCGCTTTGGGTATTCCGGTACACGGTCGCTTTGGGTATTCCGGTACACGGTCGCTTTGGGGTATTCCGGCACGGTCGCGGTATTCGGTGCAGTCTTTGGGTATTCCGGTACACGGTCGCTTTGGGTATTCCGGTACACGGTCGCATTGGGTATTCCGGTACACGGTCGCATTGGGTATTCCGGTACACGGTCGCTTTGGGTATTCCGGTACACGGTCGCTTTGGGTATTCCGGTAGACGGTCGTTTGGGTATTCCGGTGCGGTCGCATTGGGTATTCCGGTCATACACGGTCGCATTGGGTATTCCGGTCCACGGTCGCTTTGGGTATTCCGGTACACGGTCGCTTTGGGTATTCCGGTACACGGTCGCTTTGGGTATTCCGGTACACGGTCGCTTTGGGTATTCCGGTACACGGTCGCTTTGGGTATTCCGGTACACGGTCCCTTTGGGTATTCCGGTACACGGTCCCTTTGGGTATTCCGGTACACGGTCGCTTTGGGTATTCCGGTACACGGTCGCTTTGGGTATTCCGGTACACGGTCGCTTTGGGTATTCCGGTAGACGGTCGCTTTGGGTATTCCGCACACGGTCGCATTGGGTATTCCGGTACACGGTCGCATTGGGTATTCCGGTACACGGTCGCTTTGGGTATTCCGGTACACGGTCGCTTTGGGTATTCCGGTACACGGTCGCATTGGGTATTCCGGTACACGGTCGCATTGGGTATTCCGGTACACGGTCGCTTTGGGTATTCCGGTACACGGTCGCTTTGGGTATTCCGGTACACGTTGTCTTTGGGTAGCCAGGGAAACTGTCGTTCAGATAGTGCTAAAAGTGTAACAGAGGTAATGATAATATCTTACTTTGACGTAATATTCTATCTTTATGAGATCACAACCAGCCAGGGAGGACTGAGGAAGAGGAGGAACGATGATCTGCTCCTTCCACTCGGACTCCTTGCCGGCCTTCACCACGCCACCCTCCACCTCGGCAATCGTCCTAACATCATGGGTGGGCTTCTTCATCTCATAGGTAACTCTCTGGAAGCACATGGTGGACATGAAGAGTCAGAAACTGGGGAACACAAGACCAGCTGAGATCTGAAGCTTCAATTATTCAAGTGTTTCTTTGTTTGTACTAAAACCTTGTGGCATACCATCTTTTTATAAATGTGTGTTTTATTCAAATTCATGTTTGATTAATATATAAAAATTGAGAACAAAATGTATTGATCTTGATATATTTAGTAGCCTGTATACATTTCACAGAATGTTTCACAACAAAAACAAATAAATCAGCAACAGAAAATCAAATCATGAATTAAATACATTAGAAATAGGTACAAATAATATCATGTTGTATAATTGCCTATAAGGGAGATTTGCATTACTACAATCTGGAGGTGGTTCTTCGATCCCGTATATTTGGGTCCTTAAGCCTGAACATAGCCTGAACCAACGTGTTCACCTGCATGAGGCTGGCCGCTATGTTGCCCGTGGTCTTCCCAGACTGGTTGTGGATGTTGACCAGCACCTGAATGATCTGGCCCGGTGTGTAACCCTTCTTGTCGGACTGGGCATTCAGGACCACCGTGCCCGTCTTCACCAGCATGTAGGTGAACTGCTGCTTCACGGCAGACGTGCAGGTTCCCTGCAGCAAACAACACAATGTCCTTTAGCAACACAGACATCGATGCTAAAGGAACATTCACATGCGCTCAGTTGTTTTCTTTGATGGTCATGTCACAAGGTAGATGACAAGACAACGATGTAGGGTGACTGTGGGTCAGTGGTTAGCAGGTCTATCTTTCAACCAGAGAGCTAGCCTTAACCGTTGTGTCCTTGAGCAAGACACTGGACCCTGAATTGTTCCCCGTAGCTACGGTGTATGAATTCGACTCGCTTTGAATGAAGCTAAATGTAATGAAAGATAGAGATCAGTCTTGTGTGTGTTAAGCACAGAGCTGGAGTCAAGACATGGGTAGCCCGGGACAATGCCGCATTGGGTAGGTCAGGACACGGTCGCATTGGGTAGGTCAGGGACACAGTCGCATTGGGTAGGTCAGGACACGGTCGCATTGGGTAGGTCAGGGACACGGTCGCATTGGGTAGGTCAGGACACGGTCGCATTGGGTAGGTCAGGACACGGTCGCATTGGGTAGGTCAGGGACACGCTCAGGACACGGTCGCATTGGGTAGGTCAGGACACGGTCGCATTGGGTAGGTCAGGACACGGTCGCATTGGGTAGGTCAGGACACGGTCGCATTGGGTAGGTCAGGACACGGTCGCATTGGGTAGGTCAGGACACGGTCGCATTGGGTAGGTCAGGGACACGCTCGCATTGGGTAGGTCAGGGACACGTCGCATTGGGTAGGTCAGGGACACGTCGCATTGGGTAGGTCAGGGACACGGTCACATTGGGTAGGTCAGGACACGGTCGCATTGGGTAGGTCAGGGACACGTCGCATTGGGTAGGTCAGGGACACGGTCGTATTGGGTAGGTCAGGACACGGTCGCATTGGGTAGGTCAGGACACGCTCGCATTGGGTAGGTCAGGGACACGGTTGCATTGGGTAGGTCAGGGACACCCCCGCATTGGGTAGGTCAGGACACGCTCGCATTGGGTAGGTCAGGGACACGGTCGCATTGGGTAGGTCAGGGACACCCCCGCATTGGGTAGGTCAGGGACACCCCCGCATTGGGTTGGTCAGGGACACCCCTGCATTGGGTAGCCCGGGACACGGTCGCGGAACTCGCGGAACTCACGGAACTGTGAAGACCAGTTACAGATGGACAACGCACACACATCTCATCACGCCTCACCCAGATGTCCGGCACTTGGTTGAGGTTCAGAAGTCTCAGGAGGAAGAAGGCTTTCTCCGTGTTGTAGTCCTTGGCGAATCGCGGCGTGTCGATAAAAGCTCTCACTCTGTAAACGATGCGACCAAAGTTGCCTTCAAAAGATGTTGGTGCGGATTCTGAGGGAAAGGAGCAAATACAGAGTAAAGCTGGAGTTGCACAGGACTCGTTTCACCTGCACACTTCTTAGAATATGTCATATTTGCAGAGGTCGTCTGATCTAAAATTATAATGCCAATGACCTCTAATATTGCCAAACACAGAGGACACATGAGAAGATTAGTGTAATGATTATAAGTATCTCAGATATATGGGATGCTTTTCTGTTCAGTATTATTTAGGCTTCGTTTTGGTATCAGAAGCATTTTGGGAGGTTCAAATTCTCAATATGCATTTTTCCGACAGACGCTCTCAAAACATGACAAATGACATGAAACAAGACTGACTGCCTTGTAAGGCGGTTACAGCACATGCCATATAACCCATGTTCCAGTCCAGCCAAGCGACCATTGGTTCATGACATACACCCCCCCCCTTCCAGTCTTTGTATCTAAAAAGGTAAAAATGCCAAACAAAGAATCTTAAAAAAGCATTCAGAGGGAGAGTGTCCTGATACAGATGCGTGTTGAAAACACACACACACACACATACTTCAGATGCAAGACAACAGCGGAGGAACCGGTTGGGCTGCTCTCCAGTTTCTGTGGAGTCACTCCGGAGAGAGAAACCACCTCCAGCAGCAGAGAGGCCGGATGGAGGTAAACACACGGCTCGGTGTGGAGACAGGAAGTGAGACACAGTGTGTACGAGTGTCCCAGAACCAGGATGTTCTGAACAACACGATCACGTCAGAACAAAGGCCCAACTAAAGAAAGAATAAGAGTTTGTGAAACTAAGTGGACGGATTTGTCCAGAGGTCTTTTAAGGAAGTTACTAAGACATCACAAAGTATACATCTTAAAGACACACACGTGGTCTCATGACCCCACTTACGTGTGTGCCTACCGTTAACCTATTATTAGTAATAAATAGGTATAACTATCTCAGTATCTTGGATGAACAGATGTCTGTTTCAATGAGAATGATCTCCATGTCCTCTCAGTCAGAAGTGGGCTGATGTCTACAGGGAGTGGCCTCTGATGGCAGAGGTATAAGTCACTGGACCAAACACACTGTGGGCACCAGCTGACGGGTGGTGGTGGCAGATGGAAATCTTGGGGAGAATTTTCCGCATACGGGACACGCCCCTCTTTTCATGTATTCAAATACTTGAGCTCACAAGCAATCATTTATTCTATTATGTGTCTCTAAAAAAGCAAAAGGTCAGGTGTGCTTCTACAAAGCACTTTGAGGAACAGACACGTGACCAGTTGTCAGGAACAGTTTTTGATACATGACATTTCTGTTCAGTTGTTATTAAAACTTTGCATCGACCAAAGCAACTGCTGCATTCTGACTCACACATGCTCCGCCTCCTAGTGGAGTCCATGGGTGTTACTCCCCTCCAATCACCAGCTCTGAAAATCTGCATCAGCCCAACTGGCCAATAACGACGCGTCTACCTCAGTAAATAAGTCATGAACCCTTTTGCCAAACCATATCTGTTCTCTTCAGCCAGAAGGCAGTTAGCTCATCTCTAGGGATGGAGGTACCACCAGAACCACACTGTGTCCCTCATGCTCAGCCTCATCGCTAGGGGAGATCTTCATGGCGCTGACCACACAGAGAGCGGTGGTTAGCCTGAGATTCGACACCACCCAATGAAAGAGAGCCAGAGCCCAACAGACAGGGTGGAGATCCTCACCCCAACCCCAACCTCAACGCCCGGCCACTGCCTCCGGTCGTCCCAGATCACGATGACGCCAATATGTCATATCCGCAACATCAGCATCCCACAAAAAGGACTTCCTGCTAGTGGTGACCACCCAGGTGGACCATGTTGGTCCAACAGTTAGTTGCTCGTCCTCTCACACAGATTTACAAGTTGTGGCAATGCGACGGCGTTCTAGGACTGGTTTATGGTCCCCCGTCCTCCAGCGCTCATCCTCCGTTCATCGGAAACAAGGCGGTGTCTTTCCTCCCCGGTCACCACAGAGAGGGTTTTAACTGTGGGGGACGGCTGCATCCTAAACTGGTAAACCATCAGCCATGAAGCTATTGGACCTGGTTCAGTTGGCCAACCGCTTGCTGTTCCCAGGCGACGGTAGTGGGGCTAGCACCCTCAGACCAAATCCCTCCTTTGAACCGAAGAGCGTGAGGAATCTCTTCAGGCTGAAGGTCATACAGGGCGATGCTTTTGGTCTGCCACCCCATGTGAGTCGCGGTGACAGCTGCTCTACCCAGTTTGTTTGGGGATGGCACCCAATAAACGCCCGGTGGGAGGGCTTCTTTAATATGTCCTTGAACAAGGCATGTAACCCAACATGTCTCCCATGGGCTGTGGCTATGAACGTGAGTGAGTCTGACTGGCAGGTGGCACCTTGTCGGTAGCCCCTGTCCCCTATCTATGGGTGGATGACCCAGAATTAAGAGGGTCTAGGACTAGAAAGGAAAGTCCTTTGACCTTTAACCTCCAGCAGACCAACAGAAGCATTCATAAGAGCCCTTACTCCTTTTAGTTCCATTTGGGTCTCCACCAACTCCAGAGAGGAAAATGACTCTCAAAGCTCCGCTGTGTCCCCAGCTAGAAGGTACTGCACCTTTAATGTGGCTGAGGTAATGTACAGTGGGTAAACCAATGCTGTTCACCCAATAAGTGACCCATTTCACACTGGATCCATTTTTCTATTAATTGGCTGGTTCACATCAGTGACATATTTCACACCCATAAGCCCAGTGAGTGATGGAGTAATGTGCAGAACCACAAGAGAAGTAAATATCAACATGCCAGGACATGTCTGTCAAAACACACACACACACACACACACGGAAATAATGTGTCCAGGCTCCTACCTGGTATGAGGAACTTGAAGGGAAACGTGTGTTCTCCCTGTTTCAGGGTTCCTGTGCGAGACAAAGAGACAGATTCATCCCTCAGTGAAGCGGAAACAATCCCCCTGCTGTTCCCACTCGGTGGGAACGACCTTTACATTGTGCTAAATAAAGCTATTGTTGTGTTGCCATCACATGCATCTACAATCTCTGAGCGTGTGGACAGTTGTTTCCCCCTGTGTGACCCCTATTGAAGGCTCCTATCAGGACGGCTCATTGGAGGCCATGTGGATCCTCTGGGTACCTTTGTCTGCCACCGACACGGTGCTGTTGAAGTACTGCTCCTCCAGCACCCACGCCGTGTCGTTCTCCTTGCTGGTGACGCCACAGAATCCATTGCAGTTCACTTTGATGGCTGAAAAACAGAAAACAGAGTTATCCACGAGCAGCTGCCCCATGAGCAGACCTTCATCTCATAGGCAACCACTAGGACTACAAAGACTATTATATGTATTACATGTAAGGTACAACCTGGTGGGAGGAGCTACCACGTGATGGGAGGAGCTACCGTGTAGGGTACCACCTGGTGGGAGGAGCTACCATGTAAGGTACCACGTGATGGGAGGAGCTACCATGTAGGGTACCACCTGGTGGGAGGAGCTACCATGTAAGGTGCCACCTGATGGGAGGAGCTACTATGTAAGGTATCACCTGATGGGAGGAGCTACCATGGAAGGTACCACCTGGTGGGAGGAGCTACCATGTAAGGTGCCACCTGATGGGAGGAGCTTCTATGTTCATTTTCTAAAATGAACTTCATTTAAAAATAAAATACATAAAGTCTTGTTTTCAGTGACCACTCACAAACCACATAAACATCCACGAAATGAATAAAGTGCATCAGGATGTCAGCGTGAGACGCCGTGTCAGGGAGGTTGATGGATTCAAAATGAGTTAGATATCAATATTTACATAAAGAAAACACAATGCAGTGTAAACACATTATAAACCACATGCTGAGCCATCCTACAGTAACACATTGTCTCACATCCATTAGATCACATCTATTGTCTCACATCCATGAGATCACATCTATTGTCTCACATCCATGAGATCACATCTATTGTCTCACAGCCATTAGATCACATCTATTGTCTCACATCCATGAGATCACATCTATTGTCTCACATCCATGAGATCACATCTATTGTCTCACATCCATTAGATCATATCTATTGTCTCACATCCATTAGATCACATCTATTGTCTCACATCCATGAGATCACATCTATTGTCTCACATCCATGAGATCACATCTATTGTCTCACATCCATGAGATCACATCTATTGTCTCACATCCATTAGATCATATCTATTGTCTCACAGCCATTAGATCACATCTATTGTCTCACAGCCATTAGATCATATCTATTGTCTCACATCCATGAGATCATATCTATTGTCTCACATCCATGAGATCACATCTATTGTCTCACATCCATGAGATCACATCTATTGTCTCACATCCATTAGATCATATCTATTGTCTCACATCCATTAGATCACATCTATTGTCTCACATCCATTAGATCACATCTATTGTCTCACATCCATTAGATCACATCTATTGTCTCACATCCATTAGATCACATCTATTGTCTCACATCCATTAGATCACATCTATTGTCTCACAGCCATTAGATCACATCTATTGTCTCACATCCATTAGATCACATCTATTGTCTCACAGCCATTAGATCACATCTATTGTCTCACATCCATTAGATCACATCTATTGTCTCACAGTCATTAGATCACATCTATTGTCTCACATCCATTAGATCACATCTATTGTCTCACATCCATTAGATCACATCTATTGTCTCACATCCATTAGATCACATCTATTGTCTCACAGTCATTAGATCACATCTATTGTCTCACATCCATTAGATCACATCTATTGTCTCACAGCCATTAGATCACATCTATTGTCTCACATCCATTAGATCACATCTATTGTCTCACATCCATTAGATCACATCTATTGTCTCACATCCATTAGATCACATCTAGGGGGGAAAATGGGGGGAAAAAGGGGGGGGGGGAAAAAAAAGGGGGGGGGGGGAAAAAAAGGGGGGGGGGGGCAGGAAAGGTGTGGGGGTTTGGGGGGGGGGGGGGGGGGGGGTGGGGGTGGGGGATTGGGGGGGGGGTTTGGGAAAAGGGGAAAGGTGTGGGGGTTTGGGGGGGGGGGGTTTTTGGGAAAAGGGGAACAGGTGGGGGGGGGGGGGGAAAAAATGTGGGGGGGAAAGGGTTAAAAAAAGGGGGGGGGAAAAAATTGGGGGGGGGGGAAAAAATTGGGGGGGGGGGAAAAAATTGGGGGGGGGGGAAAAAATTGGGGGGGGGGGGAAAAAGGGGGAAAGGTGTAAGGGGGAAATTTTAAAAAAAGGGGGGGGGGGTTGGGGGGGGGGGGGGGGGGGAAAAAAAGGGGGGGGGGGGGGAAAAAGGGGGGGGGGGGCTTTTTTTTTTGGGGGGGGAAAAAAATTTTTTGGGGGGGGGGGAAAAATTGTTTTAAGGGTGGGGGGGAAAAAAAAGGGGGGGGGGGGAAAATTGTTTTAAGGGTGGGGGGGAAAAAAAAGGGGGGGGGGGGGGGGGGGGGGAAAAAAAGGGGGGGGGGGGAAAAAAAGGGGGGTGGGGGGAAAAAAATTTTTTTGGGGGGGGGAAAAAAGGTTTTGGGGGGGGGGGGGGGGGGAGGGGGGGGGGGGGGGGGGGGGGGGAGGGGGGGGGGGGGAAAAAAATTTTTTTGGGGGGGGGGGGAAAAATTGTTTTAAGGGGGGGGGGGAAAAAAAAGGGGGGGGGGGAAAAAAAAGGGGGGGGGGGGAAAAAAAAGGGGGGGGGGGGAAAAAAAAGGGGGGGGGGGGGAAAAATTGTTTTTGGGGGGGGGAAAAATTGTTTTAAGGGGGGGGGGAAAAAAAATTTTTGGGGGGGGGGAAAAAAAGGGGGGGGGGGGGAAAAAAAGGGGGGGGGGGTAAAAAAAAAGGGGGGGGGGTCAGGAACATTTTAAGGGTGGGGGTCAGGAACATGTGTGTACAGGGGGGGGGGGGAAAAATTGTTTTAAGGGTGGGGGGAAAATTTTTTTTGGGGGAGGGAAAAAGAAGGGGGGGGGGGGGGGGGGGGGGCCTCTTCTGGGGGGGGGGGGGAAAAATTTTTTTGGGGGGGGAGGGGGGGGGGGGGGAAAAAAAGGGGGGGGGGGGAAAAAAGGGGGGGGGGGGAAAAAAGGGGGGCGGGGGGGGGGGGGTTTAAAAAATTGGGGGGGGGGGGAAATTTAAAAAGGGGGGGGGAAAAAAGGGGGAACAGGTGGGGAAGGGGGGGCGGGGGGGAAAAAAAAAAAGGGGGGGGGAAATTTTTGGGGGGGAAAATTGTGGGGGGGGAAAATTGGGGTGGGGGGGAAAATTGTGGGGGGGGTGGGGGGGAAAATTGGGGGGGGGGGAAAATGTGGGGGGGGGGGAAAATTGGGGTGGGGGGGGGAAATTTTGGGGGGGGGGGAAAAAATTGGGGGGGGGGGGGGGGGGGGGGGAAGGGGGGGGGGGGGAAAAAGGGGGAAAGGTGTAAGGGTGGGGGGGGGTTTTTTTGGGGGGTGGGAAAAGTTTGTTGGGGGGGGGGGGAAAAATTGTTTTGGGGGGGGGAAAAAAAAGGGGGGGGGGGGAAAAAAAAGGGGGGAACAGGTGGGGGGGGGGGTTTTGTGGGGGGGGGGAAAAAAATTTTTTTGGGGTGGGGGGGGGGGGGGGGGAAAAAAAGGGGGTTGTGGAGGTCAGGAACATGTTTTACAGGTGTGGGGGGAAAAAAAAGGGGGGGGGGGGGGGGGGAAAAAAAGGGGGGGGGGGGAAAAAAAAGGGGGGGGGGGGAAAAAAAAGGGGGGGGGGAGGGGGGGGGGGGAGGGGGGGGGGGGGGGGGGGGGGGGGAGGGGGGGGGGGGGGAAAAATTTTTAAGGGTGGGGAGGGTCAGGAACATGTGTGTACAGGTGTGGGGGGGGAAAAATTGTGTACAGGTGTGGAGGTCAGGAACATGTGTGTACAGGTGTGGAGGTCAGGAACATGTGTGTACAGGTGTGGGGGGGGAAAAATTGTGTACAGGGGGAAGGTCAGGAACATGTTTTAAGGGGGGGTGAGAAAAGAGGGGGGGGGAAGGGGGGGGGGGGGAGGGGGGGGGGGGGAAAAAGGGGGGGGGAAAAAAAGGGGGGGGGGAAAAAAAGGGGGGGGGGGGAAAAAAAGGGGGGTGGGGGGAAAAAAAAGGGGGGGGGGGGAAAAAAAAGGGGGGGGGGGAAAATTTTTTTGGGGGGGGGAGGGGGGGGGGGGGGTGGGGGGAAAGGGGGGGGGTGGGGGGGAAAATTGGGGAAAATTGGGGGGGGGGGAAAATGTGGGGGAAAAAAAGGGGGGGGGGGAAAAAAAGGGGGGGGGGAGGGGGGGGGGGGGGGGGGGTTTTTTGGGGGTGGGGGGGGTTTTTTGGGGGTGGGGGGGGGTTTTTGGGGGGGGGGGAAAAAAATTTTTTTGGGGGGGGGAAAAAAATTTTTTTGGGGGGGGGAAAATTGTGGGGGGGGGAAAATTGGGGGGGGGGGGAAAATGTGGGGGGGGAAAAGGGGGGGGTTTTTTTGGGGGGTGGGGGGGAAAATTGGGTGGGGGGGCGGGGGGGGTTTTGGGGGGGCGGGGGGGAAAAAAAAAAAGGGGGGGGGAAAAAATTGGGGGGGGGGGAAAAGGGGAACAGGTGGGGAATTGGAAAAAGGTTTTGGGGGTGGGGGGGGGTTTTTTGGGGGTGGGGGGGGGTTTTTTGGGGGGGGGGGGGGGGGGAAAATTGGGGGGGGGGAAAATTTTAAAAAAAGGGGGGGGGGGAAAAATGGGGCAGGGGGGGTGGGGGGCGGGGGTTTGGGTGGGGGGTTTAAAAGGGGGGGGGAAATTTTAAAAAAAGGGGGGGGGAAAAAATTGGGGGGGGGGGGAAAAAAAAAAAGGGGGGGGAAAGGGTAAAAGGGGCGGGGGGGTTTTTAAAAGGGGGGGGGGAAATTTTAAAAAAAGGGGGGGGGAAAAAATTGGGGGGGGGGGAAAAATTTTTACAGGGGGGGGAAAAAAAAGGGGGGGGGGGGAAAAAAAAGGGGGGGGGGGAAAAAAAAGGGGGGGGGGGGAAAAAAAAGGGGGGGGGGGAAAAATTTTTTGGGGGGGAGGGGGGGGGGGGGGGGGGGGGGGAGGGGGGGGGGGGGGGGAAAAAAAAGGGGGGGGGGGGGAAAAAAAAGGGGGGGGGGGGAAAAAAAAAGGGGGGGGGGGGGGAAAAAAAAGAGGGGGGGGGGGGAAAAAAAAGGGGGGGGGGGGGGGGGGGGAAAAAATTTTTTGGGGGGGGAAAAAAATTTTTTTGGGGGGGGGAAAAAAATTTTTTTGGGGGGGGGGAAAAAAATTTTTTTGGGGGGGGGGAAAAAGGGGGGGGGGGGGGGGGGAAAAAATTGTGGGGGGGAAAAAAAAGGGGGGGGGGGAAAAAAAAGGGGGGGGGGGGAAAATTGTGTGTACAGGTGTGTAGAGGTCAGGAACATGTTTTGGGGGGGGAAAAGGGGGGGGGGGGGGGGGTTTTTTTGGTGGGTGGGGGAAAAAAAGGGGGGGGGGGGAAAAAAAAGGGGGGGGGGAAAAAAAGGGGGGGGGGGAAAAAAAGGGGGGGGAGGTCAGGAACATGTGTGTAAGGGGGGGAAAAAAAAGGGGGGGGGGAGGGGGGGGGGGGGGGGGGGGGGGGGGGGGGGGGGGAGGGGGGGGGAAGGGAAAAAAGGGGAAAGGTGTGGGGGTTTGGGAAAAGGGGAAAGGTGTGGGGTTGGGAAAAGGGGAAAGGGTGTGGGGGTTTGGGAAAAGGGGAACAGGTTTTGGGGGGGGGGGGGGGGGGGGGGGGGGGGGGGGGGGGGGGGGGGGGGGGGAGGTCAGGAACATGTGTTTTAAGGGTGGGGGGGGAAAAAGGGGTTTTAAGGGGGGGGGGGAAAAATTGTTTTAAGGGGGGGGGGGAAAAAGGGTTTTTGGGGGAAAAAAAAGGGGGGGGGGGGGGAAAAATTGTTTTAAGGGGGGGGGGGAAAAATTTTTACAGGTGGGGGGGGAAAAATTGTTTTAAGGGTGTGGGGTCAGGAACATGTTTTACAGGTGGGGAGGTCAGGAACATGTGTGTACAGGTGTGGAGGTCAGGAACATGTTTTAAGGGTGTGGAGGTCAGGAACATGTGTGTACAGGTGTGGGGGGAAAAAGGGGGGGGGGAAAAAAATTTTTTTGGGGGGGGGAAAAAATTTTTTTGGGGGAGGGGGGGGGGGGAGGGGGGGGGGGGAGGGGGGGGGGGGGGGGGAAAAAAGGGGGGGGAAAAAGGGGGGGGGAAAAAAATTTTTTTGGGGGGGGGAAAAAAAGGGGGGGGGGGGGGGGGTTGTTGTGGGGGGGGGGGTAATAAGGGGGGGGGGGGGGGGTTTTTTGGGGGGGGGGAAAAAAAATTTTTTTGGGGGGAGGGGGGGGGGGGGGAAAAATTTTTTGGGGGGGGGCAAAAGGTGTGGGGGTTTAAAAAGGGGGAACAGGTTTTGGGGGTTTGGGAAAATTTTTTTTGGTGTGGGGGTTTGGGGGGGAACAGGTGTTTTGGGGGGGGAAAATGGGGAAGGGGGGGGGAACAGGTGGGGAAGGGGGGGGGAACAGGTGTGGGGGTTTGGGAAAAAAAAAAGGGGGGGGGGGAAAAAAGGGGGGGGAAATTTTTAAAAGGGGGCGGGGGGGGTTTTTTGGGGGAAAATTGGGGGGGGGGGGTTTTTAAAAGGGGGGAAAATTGGGGTGGGGGGGCAGGGGGGTAAAAGGGGGGCGGGGGTTTGGGTGGGGGGGGGTTTTGGGGGGGAAATTTTAAAAGGGGGGGGGAAATTTTAAAAAAAGGGGGGGGGGAAAGGGGGGGGGGGGGGGGGGGGGGGGGGGGGGGAAGGGTGGGGGTGGGTGTATTTTGGGGGGGGGGGGAAAAAAAAATTTGTCCCGGGGGAAAAAGGGTGGGGGGAAATTGGGGGGGGCGGGGGTTTGGGTGGGGGGGTGGGGGGAAAAGGGGGGCGGGGGGGGTTTTTTGGGGGGAAAATTGGGGTGGGGGGGCGGGGGGGTTTTTAAAAGGGGGGGGGGGGAAAAATGTGGGGGGGGGGGGGTTGGGGGGGGGGGAAAAAATTGGGGGGGGCAAAATTGGGGGGGGGGGGGAAATTTTAAAAAGGGGGGCGGGGGGGTTTTTAAAAGGGGGGGGGGGGGGGGGGAAAAATTTAAAAAGGGGGGGGGGGGTAAAAGGGGGGCGGGGGGGAAAAAAAAAAAGGGGGGGGGGGGAAAATGTGGGGGGAAAGGGTAAAAGGGGGGAAAATTGGGGGGGGGGGGAAAATGGGGGGGGGGAAAAAAATGTGGGGGCTTTGGGGGGGAAAATTTGGGGTGGGGGGAAAATTGGGGTGGGGGGGAAAAGGGGGGGGTTTTTAAAAGGGGGGGGGAAATTTTAAAAAGGGGGGGGAAATTTTTAAAATTTTTTTGGGGGGGGGGGGAAAAAAAAAGGGGGGGGGGGGAAAAATTGTTTTAAGGGGGGGGGGGAAAAAAAAGGGGGGGGGGGGAAAAAAAAGGGGGGGGGGGAAAAAAAAGGGGGGGGGGGAAAAAAAAGGGGGGGGGGGGGAAAAATTGTGTAAGGGTGTGGGGGTCAGGAACATGTGTGTACAGGTGGGGGGGGAAAAATTGTGTACAGGTGTGGGGGGGGAAAAATTGTTTTAAGGGTGGGAGGCCAGGAACATGTTTTACGGGTGGGGGGGAAAAAAGGGGGGGGAAGGGGGGGGGGGGTGGGGGGGGTTTTTTGGGGGGAAAAAGGTTTTGGGGGGGGGGGGGGGTGGGGAAAAAAAAAAAAGGGGTGGGTTTTTGGGGGGGGGGGGGGGGGGGGTTTGGGGGGAGGGGGGGGAAAATTGGGGTGGGGGGGCGGGGGGGTTTTTTAAAAGGGGGGGGGGGGGAAAATGTGGGGGGGGGGGAAAATGTGGGGGGGAAAGGGGGGGGGGGTTTTTAAAAGGGGGGTGGGGGGGAAAATTGGGGGGGGGGAAAATTGGGGGGGGGGAAAATTGGGGTGGGGGGGCGGGGGGGTTTTTAAAAGGGGGGCGGGGGGGGTTTTGGGGGGGGAAAAAAGGGGGGGGGTGTGAAAGGGGTTTGGGAAAAGGGGAAAGGGGGGGGGGGGGAAAATTGGGGGGGGGCGGGAAAAAGGGGGGGGGGTTAAAAAGGGGGGGGGGGGGGGAAATTGGGGGGGGGGGGGGGGGGAAAAAATGGGGGGCCGGGGGGGGAAAATGTGTAAAGGGGGGGGGAACAGGTTTTAAGGTAAAAAATGTGGGGGGGGGGGGGGGAAAAAAAACAGGTGGGGGGGGGGGGAAAAATTGGGGGGGGGGGGGGGGGGGGGGGGGAAAATTTTTTTAAGGGTGGGGGGGGAAAAAAAGGGGGGGGGGGAAAAAAGGGGGGGGGAGGGGGGGGGGGTGGGGCAGGAAATTTTTTGGGGGGTTTTGGGGCAGGAAAGGTGTGGGGGTTTGGGGGGGAACATTTTGGGGGGGGGGGGTTTTGTTTTAAAGGGGGGGGGAACAGGTTTTGGGGGAAATTTTAAAAGGGGGGCAGGGGGGGTGGGGGGGCGGGGGGGGTTTTGGGGGGGGGGGAAATTTTAAAAAAAGGGGGGGGAAAATTGGGGGGGGGGGAAAATTGGAAAAAAGGGGGGGAAAATTTTTTGGGGGGGGTTTTTTTGGGGGGTGGGGGGGCAGGGGGGAAAATTGGGGGGGAAATTTTAAAAAGGGGGGCAGGGGGGAAAATTTTGGGGGGAAAAAAAAAAGGGGGGGGAAAGGTTTTAAGGGTGGGGAAAAAAATTTTTGGGGGGGGGAAAAAAATTTGTTTTTTGGGGGGGAAAAAAAAGGGGGGGGGAAAAATTTTTTGGGGGGGGGAAAAAAATTTTTTTGGGGGGGGGGGGGAAAATTTTTTGGGGGGGGGGGGGAAAAATTGTTTTACAGGTGTGGAGGTCAGGAACATGTGTGTACAGGTGTGGAGGTCAGGAACATGTTTTAAGGGTGGGAGGTCAGGAACATGTTTTACAGGGTGGAGGTCAGGAACATGTTTTAAGGGGGGGGGGGAAAAATTGTTTTAAGGGTGGGGGGAAAAAAAAGGGGGGGGGGGGAAAAAAAAGGGGGGGGGGGAAAAAAAAAAGGGGGGGGGGAAAAAAAAAAAGGGGGGGGGGGGGGAAAAAAAGGGGGGGGAGGAAAAAAAAAGGGGGGGGGGGGGGGGGGGAGGTAAAAAGAGAAGGGGGGGGGGGGGGGGGTTTTTGGGGGGGGGAAAAAAAAAAGGGAAGGGGGGGGGGAAAATGTGGGGGGGGGGTTTTTAAAAGGGGGGGGGGGTGGGGGGGAAAAGGGGGAAGGGGAAAAGGGGGAACAGGTGTGGGGGTTTAAAAAGGGGGGGGGGGGGAAAATTGTAAAAAAAAGGGGGGAAAAATTTTTTTAAGGGGGGGGGGGAAAAAAAGGGGGGGGAAGGGGGGGAAAATTTTTTTTGGGGGGGGGAAAAAAATTTAAGGGGGAGGTAAAAAAAACCAGGGGGGGGGGGGAAAAAAAAGGGGGGGGGGAAAAAAGGGGGGGGGGGGAAAAAAAATTTTGGGGGTGGGGGGGGGGGGAGGGGGGGGGGGGGGGAAAATTGGGGGGGGTTTGGGGCAAAATTTTAAAAAAAGGGGGGGGGAAAAAATTTAAAAAAAGGGGGGGAAAATTGGGGGGGAAAAGGAGGAAAAAAAAGGGGGGGGGGGGGGGGGGGGGAAAAAAAAGAGGGTGGGAGGTAAAGGAAAATTGTGTACAGGTGGGGGGGAAAAATTTTTTGGGGGGGGAAAAAAAATTTGTTTTGGGGGGGGGGGAAAAAAGGGGGGGGGGGAAAGGGGGGGGGGGGGGGCTTTGGGGGGGGGAAAAAAATTTTTTGGGGGGTGGGGCAAAAGGTGAAAAAAGGGGGGGGGGGGGGGGGTTTTGGGGGGGGAAGGGGGGGGACAGGTGTGGGGAAAATTTTTTTGGGGGGGAAGGGGGTTTGTAAGGGTGGGGGGGGGGGTTTTAATGGGGGGGTGGGGCAGGGGGGGGGGGGGGGGGGGGGGGGGGGGGGGGGAAAAAAGGGGGGGGGGAGGGGGGGGGGGGAAAATTGGGGGGGGGGAAAATTGGGGTGGGGGGGGGTTTTGTGGGGGAAATTTTTTTTCCCAGGGGGGTGGGGGGGCCAGGGGGAAAATTGGGGGGGGGGTGGGGGGGGTTTCCGGGGGGGGAAAAAAAAGGGGGGGGGGGAAAGGGGGGAAAAGGGGGGAAATTGGGGGGGGGGAAAAAAAAGGGGAAATTTGGGGGTTTGGGAAAAGGGGAACAGGTGTGGGGTTTTTAAAAAAAAAGGGGGGGGTGTGTAAAAAATTGGGGGGGGGGGGGGGGGGGGGGGGGTTGGGGGGGGGAAAAAAAGGGGGGGGGAAAAGGTTTAAAAAAAAAGGGGGGGTTTTTGGGGGAAAAAAGGTGGGGGGGGGGGGGGTAAAGGAAACCGGGTTGAAAGGGGTTTTGGCCCAAAAAAACCCCGGGGGCCAAAGGGGGGGTTTAAAAGGGAAATTTGGGGGGAAAAGGGGAACAGGGGGGTTTGGGGGGGGCCAAAGGGGGTTTTAATTTTGGGGGGGGGGGGGGGGGGAAAAAAAGGGGGGGGGGTTTGGGGGGGGGGGAAAGGGGGAAAGGGTTGTGTGGGGGGAAAGGGGGGAAACCGGGGGGGGTTTTGGGGGGGGGTTTTAAAGGGGGAAGGTGGGGGGGGGGGGGGGGGGGGGAAAAATGGGGGGGTTTTTTTTAAAAGGTAAAAAAGGGAACAGGGGAGAGGTAAAATTGGGAAAAGGTGTGGGTAAAAAAAGGGGGGGGGGGGACAAAAAAATTAAAAAGGGGGTGGGCCCCTTGGGGGGGGGAAAAAGGGTGTGGGGGGCCCCCCCTTTTTTTTTTTTTTTGGGGGGGGGGCCCCGGGTTTTTTTTTTTGGGGGGGGGGAAGGGGAACCCGTAAAAAAAACCCCCCCCCCTTTTTAATTGGGGGGAAAAATTTTTTCCCCGGCCTTTTCCCCCAAAGGGGGGGGTTTGCCCCGGGGTTTTAAAAAAAAGGGGATGGGGGGAAACCCCGGCCCCGGCCCGGGGGGGGGCCCCCCCCCGGGGGGGGGGGGGGGGGGGGGGGTTTTGGGGGTGGGGGGCCCCCGGGGGCCCCCCTTCCCAGGGGGGGGGCCCCCCCCCCCCACCCCCCCCAAAAAATTTTAAAAAAAAGGGGGGGGGGGCCCCCGGCCCCGGGGGGGGGGAGGGCCCCAAATTTTTGGGGGGGGGAGTTTTGGGGGAGGGTTTTGGGCCCCCCCGGGGGGGGGTTTGGGGGGGGAAGGGGGCCCCGGGAAGGGGGGGGGGAAACCCCCCAAAAGGTTTTGGGGGGGGCCCCCCCCGGGGGGGGGTGGGGGGGCCCGGGAAAGGGGGGGGGTTTTCCGGGGGGGGGGGGGGGGAACCCCCGGCCAGGGGGGGGGGTTTTTTAAACCGGGGGGGCCCCCCTTTGGGGGCCCCCCCCCCGGGGGGGGGGGGGGAAAAACCCCGGGGGGGAAAAATTTTTTGGGGGGGGTTTCCCCGGGGGTAATTTTTTGGGGGGCCCCCCCCCCGGGGGGGGGGGGTTTTGGGGGCCGGGCCCGGGGGGGGGGTTTTGGGGGGGGGTTGGGTTTGGGGGGGGAAAAAAAACCCTTCCCCCCCCCGGGGGGGGGCCCCCCCCCCCCCCGGGGGGGGGGGAAAACCCCCCCCTTTCCCCCGGGGTTTTGGGGGGAAAAAGGGGGGGGGGGAAAAACCCCCCCGGGGGGGCCCCCCCTTTTAACCCCCCCCTTTTTTGGGGGGGCCCCCCCCCCCCCCCCCCCCCAAAAAAAAAGGGGGAAGGTGGGCCCCCCTTTTTTGGGGGGGGGGGGGGGGAAAAAATTTTGGGGGGGGGGGGGGGGTTTTTTTTGGGGGGGGGGGGGGGGAAGGGGGGGGAAAAAAAATTTTTTGGGGGGGGGGGGGGGGGGTTTGGGGGGGGAAGGGGGGGGCGGGGGGGGGGGGGCCCCCGGGGGGTCGGGGGGCCCCTTTTCCCAGGGGGGGGGGAAAAAAAAGGGGGGGGGGGGGGGCCGGGGTTTAAAAAGGGGGTTAAAAAGGGGGGGGGGGGGGGGGGGGGGCCCTTGGTGGGGGGGGGCCCCCAAAAACCCCAGGGGGGGGGGAAAATTTTCCCGGGTGTTTTTTTGGGGGGGGGGGGGTTTGGGTCCCGGGGGGGGGGTTTTTTGGGGGGGGGGAAAAAAAGGGGGGGGGTTTTTTTGGGGGGGGGGGGTAAAAAAAATTTTTTGGGGGTCAGGGGGGGGGGGAAAAAAATTGGGGGGGGGTTTTAAAAGGGGGGGGTTTTTTGGGGGGAAAAAAAGGGGGGGGGGGTTTGGGGAAAGGGGGAAAAGGGGGGGGGGGGGGGGGTTTTTTTGGGGGGCAGGGGGTGGGGGTTTTCCCCCCGGGTTGGGGGTGGGAGGGTTAAACCCCGGGGGGGGGGGGGGGGGGGGGGGAAAAAAGGGGGCGGGGGGAAACCCTTTTTTTGGGGGGGGGGGGGGTTTTTGGGGGTGGGGGTTTAAACCTTGGGGGGGGGGAAAAAAGAGGGGGGGGGGGGGGGGGTTTTTTGGGGGGGGGGAAATTTGGGGGTAAGTCGGGGAAAGGGGGGGGGGGGGAAAAATTGGGGGGGGGGCCCCGGGGGAAGGGTGGGGGGGGGGTGAAGGGGGGGGGGGGGAAAAAGGGGGGGGAAATTTTTAAGGGGGGCAGGGGGTAAGGTGTGGAGGTCAGGAACATCTGTGTACACAGGTGTGGAGGTCAGGAACATGTGTGTGTACAGGTGTGGAGTCAAGGAACATGTGTGTACAGGTGTATACGATTAGAACATGTGTACAGGTGTGTAGACGTCAGGAACATGTGTGTACAGGTGTGTAGAGGTCAGGAACATGTGTGTACAGGTGTAGAGGTCAGGAACATGTGTGTACAGGTGTGGAGGTCAGAGACATGTGTGTACAGCCTGTGTGTAGAAGTCAGGAACATGTGTGGCCACAGGTGTGGAGGTCAGGAACATGTGTGTGCAGGTGTGGAGAAGTCAGGAACGTATTATTATTGCAGGTGTGGAGAGGTCAGGAACAATAATGTGTACAGGTGTGGAGGTCAAGGAACGTGTGTGTACAGGTGTGGAGAGGTCAGGAACATGTGTGTACACAGGTGTGGAGGTCAGGAACATGTGTGTACAGATTAATGGAGAGGTCAGGAACATGTGTGTACAGGTGTGTGGGCGATCAGGAACATGTGTACAGGTGTGAAGGGTCAGGGACATGTGGCCTGAGGTGTGGAGGTGGTCAGAACTTTAATGTGTGTACAGGTGTGGAGAGGTCAAGGAACATGTGTGTGTACAGGTGTAGAGGTGCAGGGAACATGTGTGTACAGAGTGTGTGAAGGTCCAGGAACATGTGTGTACACAGGTGTGGAAGAGTCAAGAACATGTGTGTACAAGTGTATTGAACCATCAGAACAATAATAATATGTACAGATGTATTAAGAGGTCAGGAATTTGTGTGTTATTGGTGTGGAGGGTCAGGAACATGTGTGTACAGGTGTGGAGGTCAGGGAACATTATTATTGTGGCCAGGTGTGGAGGAGGTCAGGAACGTGTGTGTACAGGTGTGGGGAAGTCTAAGGAACTTGTGTGTGTGTACAGGTGTGTGGGGTCAGAGACGTGTGTTGAATTGTGGGGTCAGAGACATGTGTGGCTTACCGGAATTGTGTGAACGTCAGGAGTTTGTGTGTGTACAGGTGTGGAAAGGTCAGGAACATGTGTGTTGCAGGTGTGGAGGTCCAGGAACATGTGTGCACAGGTGTGTGAGGTCAGGGAACATGTGGTGTACAGGTGTGGAGGTCAGGAACATGTGTGTACAGGTGTGGAGGTCAGGAACATGTGTGTACAGGTGTGTGGAGGTCAGGAACATGTGTGTACAGGTGTGGAGGTCAGGAACATGTGTGTACAGGTGTGGAGAGGTCAGGAACATGTGCTGCAGGTGTGGGAATTCAGGAACATGTGTGTTGGGTACAGGTGGAGGTCAAGAACATTATTGCAGGTGTGTGAGAGTTGGGGAACATGTGTTATTGCAGGTGTGTGGAGGTCAGGAACGTGTGTGCTGTACAGTGTGGAGGTCAGGAACATGTGTGTACGGAATGGAAGGTCAGGGGACATGTGTGTACAGGTCTGGAGAGGTCAGCAACATGTGTGTGTGCAGGTGTGTGGGGTCAGGAACATGTGTTATTACAGGTGTGGAAGGGTCAGGAACATGTGTGTACAGGTGTGTGGAGAGGTCAGAGACATGTGTGTGGGTGTGTAGACGTCAGGAACATGTGTGTGGGTGTGTGGAAGGTCAGGAACATGTGTGTACAGGTGTGGAGGTCAGGAACGTAATAGTGGCTTGTGTGTGTACAGGTGTGGAGGTCAGGAGGCTATGTGTGTACAGGTGTGGAGTAGGAATTGTGTGTGCAGGTGTGGAGGTCAGGAACATGTGTGTACAGATGTATGAGGTCAAGGAACATGTGTGTACCCAGGTTATTGAGGTCCAGGGAACATGTGTACAGGTGTGGAGGTCAGGAACATGTGTGTGCAGGTGTGGAGGGTCAGGAACGTGTGTGCAGGTGTGTAGAGGTCAGGAACATGTGGCTACAGGTGTATAGAGGTCAGGAACATGTGGTGTGGAGGTCAGAACATGTGTGGCACAGGTGTGTGGAGGTCAGGGTTTGTGTGTGTACAGGGTGGAGAGGGTCAGGAACATGTGTGTGACACAGGTGTGTAGAGGTCAAGGAACATGTGTGTACAGGTGTGGAAGGGTCAGGGTTTTAACATGTGTGTGTACAAGTGTGTGGGAGTCAGGAGACATGTGTGTACAGGTGTGGGGAGGTCAGGAACATGTGTGTACAGGTGTGGAGGTCAGGAACATGTGTGTGTACAGGTGTGAGTCAGAATTTGTGTGTACGGTGTGGAGGTCAAGGAACATGTGTGTACAGGTGTGGAGGTCAGGAACATGTATGTACAGGTGTGGAGGTCAGGAACATTGTGTGCAGGTGTGTGAGGTCAAGGTTGTGTATTCAGGTGTGGAGGTCCGAGACATGTGACTGTGAGTTAGTATTGAGGTCAGGAACCGTATGTATTACGGGTGTGGAAGGTCAGGAGACATGTGTTACAGGTGTGTGTAGGTCAGGAACATGTGTTGTACAGGGTGTGTAGGAGGTCAGGAACATTATTGGTGGCCTGGGTGTGTGGGGTCAGGAACATGTGTGTACAGGTGTGGAGGTCAGGAACACATGTGATATTACAGGTTTGTGAGAGGTCAAGAACATGTGTACAGGTGTGTAGAGGGGTCAGGAACATGTGTGTACAGGTGTGGAGAGGTCAGGAACATGTGTGTGTACAGGTCCCATGATGAGTCAGGGAACATGTGTGTGTACAGGTTAATGGAGGTCAGGAGTTTGTGTGTGTACAGGTGTGAGGTCAGGAACATGTGTGGCCTGAGTGTGGAGAGGTGGGAACATGTGTGTACAGGTGTGTAGAGGTCAGGAACATATTATTGTACAGGTGTGGATGTCAGGAACATGTGTACAAGGTGTGGAGGTCAGGAACATGTGCACAGGTGTGGAGGGGTCAGAGACATGTGTGACACAGACAGGTGGGTCAGGAGACATGTGGCCACAGGTGTGGAGGTCAAGACATGTGTGTACAGGTGTGTGAGGGTCAGGAACATTATTGACACGGGTGTGTGGGGGTCAGGAACATGTGTGTACAGATTGTGGAGGTCAGGGAACATGTGTGTACAGATTAGTGGCAGGGTCAAGGAACATGTGTGTGTACAGATTGTGGAGGTCAGGGTTTATGTGTGTACAGGTGTGTAGAGGTCAGGAACATGTGTGTACAGGTGTGTAGAGGTCAGGAACATGTGTGTACCGGTGTGGAGGTCAGGAACATGTGTGTACAGGTGTGTAGACGTCAGGAACATGTGTGTACAGGTGTGGAGAGGTCAGGAACATATGTGTACAGGTGTGTAGGTCAGGAACATGTGTGTACAGGTGTGTAGAGGTCTCAGGAACATTGTGTGTACAGGTGTGTAGGGTCAGGAACGTATGTGTACAGGTGTGTAGAGGTCAGGAACATGTGTGTGTACAGGTGTGGAGGTCAGAAACATTAATATGTATTGCAGGTGTGGAGGTCAGGTTGTGTGTGTACAGGTGTGTAGAGGGTCAGGAACTTGTGTGTGTGTGCAGGTGTGGAGAGGTCAGGAACATGTGTGTACAGGGTGTGTGGGAGAGGTTAGGAACGTGTGTGTGTACAGGTGTGGAGAGGTCAGGAACATGTGTGTACTGGGTGTGTAGAGGTCAGGAACAATGTGTGCAATAGGTGTCCAGCAGAGGTCAGAACATGTGTGTGTGCAGGTGGAAGGGAGATCAGGAACATGTGTGTACAGGTGTGTGGGGTCAGGAGTTGTGTGTACAGGTGTGTGGGGAGTTAGGGAACATGTGTACAGGTGTGTAGAGGTCAAGAAACATGTGTGTACAGATTGTGTAGAGTCGAGAACATGTGTGTGTACAGGTGTGAGAGGTCAGGAACATGTGTGCAAAGGTGATATTGAAGATTGGGAACATTATTGTGCAGGTGTGGAGAGAGGTCAAGGAACATGTATTGTTACAGATTGTGTAGAGGTCAGGGACATGTGTGTACAGATTGTGGAGGTCAGGTTTGTGTGTGTACGATTGTGGAGGTCAGGAATTTGTGTGGTATACGGGTGTGCCAGGAGGTCAGGAACATGTGTGTACAGGTGTGGAGAGGTCAGGAACGTGTTTGAAAGGTGTGGAGAGTCAGAGACATGTGTGTACAGGTGTGTAGAGGTCAGGAACATGTGTGTACAGGTGTGGAGGTCAGGAACATGTGTGTACAGGTGTGGAGGTCAGGAACATGTGTGTACAGGTGTGTAGAGGTCAGGAACATGTGTGTACAGATTAATGCAGGAGTCAGGAACATGTGTGTGTACAGGTGTGGAGAGGTCGGGTTTTGTGTGTGTACAGGTGTGGAGGTCAGGAACTTTGTGTGTGTGTACAGGTGTGGAGGTCAGGCAACTGTGTGTGTGTACAGGTGTGGAGGTCAGGAACATGTGTGTACAGGTGTGGAAGAGTCAAGAACATGTGTACAGGTGTGTAGACGTCAGGAACATGTGTGTACAGGTGTGGAGGTCAGGAACATGTGTGTACAGGTGTGGGTCAGGAACGTATTATTGTGCAGGTGTGGAGGTCAGGAACGTAATGATATTGCAGGGTGTTAGCAGGGGTCAGGAACATGTGTGTACTGGGTGTGTATGAGGTCAGGAACGTGTGTTGTACAGGGTGTGGAGGTCTCAGGAACGTAATGTGTGTGTACGGGTGCTTGGAGGTCAAGACATGTATGTGCAAGGTGTGGAGGAACTTCAATCGGAACAGTAATGATGACACAGGTTATTATGAGGTCAAGGAACTTGTGTGTGTACAGGTGTGAAGGTCAGGAACATGTCTGTACAAGTGTGTGGAGGTCAAGTTTACATGTGTGTGCAAGGTGTGGAGAGGTCAGGGAACAATAATGTGTACAGGTGTGGAAGACAGGAACAATATGTGTGTTCAGGTGTGTGAGACGTCAGGAACATGCGTGTACAGGTGTGTAGGGTCAGGGTTTGTGTGTGTACAGGTGTGGAGGTCAGGAACATGTGTGTACAGGTGTGTAGAGGTCAGGGAACATGTGTACCAGGTGTGGAGATTAAGGGTTTGGCAGTATTGTACAGATTATTGGAGGTCAGTTTGTGTGTGCAGGTGTGGAGGGTCAGGAACAGTATTGTTGTGCAGGTGTGGAAAGTCTAAGGAACGTATGTGTGCAGGTGTGGAGGTCAGGGTTTACGTGTGTTACAGGTGTGTGGAGGTCAGACATTAATATTGTGGCCTTACAGATTGTGGAGGTCAGGAACATGTGTGTGCAGGTGTGGAAGGTCAGGAACATGTGTGTACATGTGTGGAGGTCAGAGACATGTGTATTGCAATTAGTGGAGGTCAGGAACATGTGTGTACAGGTGTGGAGAGGTCAGGAACATGTGTGTGTACAGGTGTGTAGCCCAGGGTCAGGAACATGTGTGTGTACAGGTGTGTGTGAGGTCAGGCACATGTGTGTACAGGTGTAGAGGTCAGGAAGATGTGTGGACAGGTGTGGAGGGCAGGCACATGTGTGTACAGGTGTGGAAGGTCAGGAGACATATGTGTACAGGTGTAGAGAGTCAAGGAGGCATGTGTGTACAAGGGTGTGTAAAGAGGTCAGGGAATTTGTGTGTGTACAGGTGTGTGAGGTCAGGGGTTGTGTTGTGCAGGTGTGTGAGGTCGGGAACGTGCAGGTGTGGAGGTCAGGAACATGTGTACAGGGTGTGGAGAGGTCAAGAACATACAGGTGTGGAGGTCAGAACATATGTGTACAGGTGTGGAGGTCCAGGAACATGTGTGTGCCGGGTGTGGAAGGTCAGGAACATTATTACAGGTGTGGAGGGTCAGGAACGTGTGTTGTGCAGGTGTGTGGGGAGGTCAGAGACATGTGTGTACCGGTGTGGAGGTCAGGAACATATGTGTACAGGTATGAGTCAGGAATTATGTGTGTATGGGTTTGGATGGTCAGTAACAGGTGGTACAGGTGTGTAGAGGTCAGGAACATGTGTGTACAGGTGTGTAGAGGTCAGGAACATGTGTGTACAGGTGTGTAGAGGTCAGGAACATGTGTGTACCGGTGTGTAGAGGTCAGGAACATGTGTGTACAGGTGTGGAGGTCAGGAACATGTGTGTACAGGTGTGTGGAGGGTCAGGAACATGTGTACTACTTGAGTGTGTGAGAGGTCCAGGAGCATGTGTGTACCAGATTAGTGTGAGGTCAGGAACATGTGTGTACAGGTGTGTAGAGGTCAGGAACATGTGTGTACCGGTGTGTAGAGGTCAGGAACATGTATGTACAGGTGTGTGGAGGTCAGGAACATGTGTGTACCGGTGTGTAGAGGTCAGGAACATGTGTGTACAGGTGTGTAGAGGTCAGGAACATGTATGTACAGGTGTGTAGAGGTCAGGAACATGTGTATTATTACCGGTGTGTAGAGGTCAGGACATTTGTGTAATAACACAGGTGTGTGGAGGTCCAGAGACATGTGTGTACAGGTGTGGAGGGTCAGGAACATAATATTACACAGGTATGTAGCAAGTCAGGGAACTTGTGTATGTACCAGGTGTGGAGTCAAGACATGTGTGTACAGATTATGTAGAGGTCAGGGTTTGTGTATTGTACCCGGTGTGTAGAGATCAGGAGACATGTGTGTTCAGATGTGTGGAGAGGTCCAAGAGACATGTGTGTAGAGGTGTGGAGGTCAGGAACATGTGTGTACAGGTGTGTGGAGGTCAGGAACATGTGTGTACCGGTGTGTAGAGGTCAGGAACATGTATGTACAGGTGTGTGGAGGTCAGGAACATGTGTGTACAGGTGTGTAGAGGTCAGGAACATGTGTGTACAGGTGTGTAGAGGTCAGAAACATTAATGTACAGATATTAGAGGTCTGAGGGACATTTGTGTACAGATTATTAGTGGAGGTCAGGGTTTGTGTGATATTGCCGATTATTAAGGGGTCAGGAACATGTGTACAGGTGTGGAGGTCAGGAACATGTGTGTACAGGTGTGGAGAGGTCAGGAACATGTGTGGAGAGGTCAGGAACATGTGTGTACAGGTGTGGAGAGGTCAGGAACATGTGTGTACAGGTGTGGAGAGGTCAGGAACATGTGTGTACAGGTGTGGAGGTCAGGAACATGTGTACAGGTGTGTAGACGTGGGGAACATGTGGCTGTACAGGTGTGGGGTCAGAAACATGTGTGTACAGGAGTTAGTAGGAGGTCAGGGTTTAGTAATGATATTGTTCTGGGTGTGTGGAGGTCAGGAACATGTATGTACACCAGGTGTGTGGGGTCAGGAACATGTGTGTACAGGTGTGTAGAGGTCGGGGAACATGTGTGTACAGGTGGAGGTCAGGAACATGTGTGTGTACAGGTGTGGAGAGGTCAGGAACTGTGTGTGCAGGTGTGTAGAGGTCAGGGAACATGTGTGTACAGATGTGGAGGTCAGGAACATGTGTACAGGTGTGTGGGGAGTCCAAGGGACATGTGTGTACAGTGTGTAGAGGTCAGGAACATGTGGTAATACAGGTGTGTGTGAGGTCAGGAACATGTGTGTACAGGTGTGTAGGTCAGGAACATGTGTGTACAGGTGTAGAGAGGTCAGGAACATGTGTGTACAGGTGTATTGTGGAGAGGTCAGGAACTTGTGTGTTATTGTACAGGTGTGGAGGGTCAGGAACATTATTGTACGGTGTATTAAGAGGTCGAGAACATTAATGATATGTGCAGGTGTGGAGGTCAGGAACGTATGTGCAGATTATTGACGGGTCAAGGGTTTATTACATGTGTGTACAGTTATTAGTAGAGGTCAGGGTTTGTGTGTGTAGGTGTGTAGAGGTCAGGAACATGTGTACAGGTATGGAGGTCAAGGGTTGTATGTGATGGCTACAGATTATTATACAGGGTCACAGGAACATGTGTGTACAGATTGTGTAGAGATCAAGGAACATGTGTGTGGCCACAGGTGTGGAGAACAGGAACATGTGTGTACACAGGTGTGTGGAGGTCAGGAACATGTGTGTACAGGTGTGGAGGTCAGGAACATGTGTGTACAGGTGTGTAGAGGTCAGGAACATGTGTGTACAGGTGTGTAGAGGTCAGGAACATGTGTGTACAGGTGTGGAGAGGTCAGGAACATGTGTGTACAGGTGTGTAGAGGTCAGGAACATGTGTGTACAGGTGTGTAGAGGTCAGGAACATGTGTGTACAGGTGTGTGGAGGTCAGGAACATGTGTGTACAGGTGTGTAGAGGTCAGGAACATGTGTGTACCGGTGTGTAGAGGTCAGGAACATGTGTACAGACAATGTGGAGGTCAGGAACATGTGTGTGGGTGTGTGAGGTCAGGAACATGTGTGTACAGGTGTGTAGGGGTCAGGAACATGTGGTGGCCTTGGGGTGTGGCAGAGGTCAGGAACATGTGTGTACAGATTGTGGAGGTCAGGAACATGTGTGTACAGGTGTGGAGTCCAGAGACATGTGTGTGCCGGTGTGTAGAGGTCCAGGAACATGTGTGTGTACAGGTGTGTGGGAGTCAGGAACATGTGTGTGTACAGGTGTGGAGAGGTCAGGAGTTTGTGTGTGTGTGTACGGAATTGTGTAGAGGTCAGGAACATGTGTGTACAGGTGTGGAGGTCAGGAACATGTGTGCAGGTGTGTGGGAGTCAAGGAACATGTATGTGGCCTGGGTGTGTATGAGGTCTCAGGAACATGTGTGTGTACAGGTGTGGAGGTCAAGGAACATGTGTGTACAGGTGTGGAGGTCAGGGTATGTGTGTGTACATGTGAGGAGGTCCAGGAAACATTATTATGTACACAGGTGTGTGTGGACGTCAGGAACATGTGTGTACAGGTGTGTGGAGGTCCGCAGGGTATGTGTGTACAGATTGTAGAGGTCAAGGAACATGTGTGTACAGGTGTGTGAGGTCAGGAACGTATTATTATTGTACAGGTGTGGAGGTCCAGGAACATATGTGTACAGGTGTGGAGGTCAGGGTATGTGTGTACAGGTGTGGAGGTCAGGAAGATTTGTGTACACAGTGTGGAGGTCAAGACATGTGTGTACAGGTGTGGAGGTCAGGAACATGTGTGTACAGGTGTGGAGAGGTCAGGAACATGTGTGTGTACAGGTGTGTAGGGGTCAGGAACATGTGTGGGTGTGAAGTGGCCAGGAACATGTGTGCAAGGTGTGGCGAGGTCAGGAACATGTGTGTACAGGTGTGGAGGTCAGGTACATGTGTTGTACACAGGTGTGTAGAGGTGGGAACATGTAATGACACAGGTGTGGAGGTCAGGAACATGTGTGTGTACAGGGTGTGTAGAAGGTCAGTACATGTGTACAGGTATGTAGAGGTCGAGCAGATGTGTGTACAGCTGTGGAGAGGTCAGGAACATGTGTGTACAGGTGTGGAGAGGTCAGGAACATGTATGTACAGGTGTGGAGAGGTCAGGAATTTTAATATTATTGTACAGGAAGTGGAGAGGTCAGGAACATGTGTGTACAGGTGTGGAAAGGTCAGGAACATGTGTGTGTACAGGTGTGTAAGAGGTCAGGAACATGTGTTACAGGTGTGGAGGTCAGGAACATGTGTACAGGTGTGGAGGTCAGGGAACGCTGTGTGTACAGGTGTGGAGAGGTCAAGACATGTGTACAGGTGTGGAGTCAGGGAACATGCATGTACAGGTGTGGAGGTCAGGAACATGTGACAATAGGTGTGGAAGGTCAGGGTTTTGTGTGTGTACAGGTGTGGAGAGGTCAGGAACATGTGTGTACAGGTGTGGAGGTCAGGAACATGTGTGTACAGGTGTGGAGGTCAGGAACATGTGTGTACAGGTGTGGAGGTCAGGAACATGTGTGTACAGGTGTGGAGGTCAGGAACATGTTGTGTACAGGTGTGGAGGGTCCAGGAACTTGTGTGTGTGCAGGTGTGCCAAGGGGTCCAGGAACATGTGTGTGGGTGTGGAGGTCAGGAACATGTGTGGCACAGGTGTGGAGGGTCAGGAACATGTGTGTACACAGGTGTGTGGAGGTCAGGAACATGTGTGTACAGGTGTGGATGTCAGGAACAATAATGTGTACAGGTGTGGAGGTCGAGGAACATGTGTGTACAGGTGTGGAGAGGTCAGGAACAAATATTATTACAGGTGTGGAGAGGATGATGGGTGTGTAATGGCACAGGTGTGTAAGAGGTCAGGAACATTAATATTGTACAGGTGTGTGGAGGTCAGGAACTGTGTGTGCAGGTGTGTAAGGGTCGAAGAAGGAACATGTGTGTGCAGATTGTGTGAGGTCAGGGAACATGTGTGTACGGGTGTTATTGTGAGATTAGAACAATATTATTATGTGTACAGGTGTGGAAGGTCAAGACTGTGTGTTATTACAGATTAATGTGAAGGGTCAGGAACATGTGTGCAGATTAATGTGGGGTCAGGAGTTGTGTGTGTACCGGTGTGGAGAGGTCAGGAACATGTGTGCAGGTGTGTGTAGACGTCAGGAACATGTGTGTACAGGTATTGTGAGGTCAGAGGTTTGTGTGTGTACAGGTGTGTAGAGGTCAGGAACATGTGTGTACAGGTGTGTAGAGGTCAGGAACATGTGTGTACAGGTGTGGAGGTCAGGAACATGTGTGTACAGGTGTGGAGGTCAGGAACATGTGTGTACAGGTGTGTAGAGGTCAGGAACATGTGTGGAGAGGTCAGGAACATGTGTGTACAGGTGGAGTCAAGACATGTGTGTACAGGTGTGGAGGTGGGGAACATGTATTGTACAGGTGTGTGAGGTCAGGGGAACATGTGTGCCTGGGTGTGTGGGAGTCAAGGAACATGTATGTGTACAGGTGTGGAGAGGTCAGGAACATGTAATTGTACAGGGTGTGGAGAGGTCAAGGAACTGTGTGTGTACAGGTGTGTAGAGGTCAGGAACATGTGTGTACAGGTGTGGAGAGGTCAGGAACATGTGTACTGGTGTGTGGGGTCAAGGAACATGTGTGTACAGGTGTGGAAGGGTCCAGGAACATGTGTGTGTACAGGTATGGGAGGTCAGGTTGTCATGTGTACAGGTGTGTGGAGGTCAGAGACATGTGTGTACAGGTGTAGGTCAGACGTGTGTGTACAGGTGTAGAGTCAGGGAACATGTGTGCCACAGGTGTGGAAGGGTCAGGAACTTGTGTGTACAGGCGTAGGAGGGTTAGGAACATGTGTGTACAGGTGTGGAGGTCAGGAACATGTGTGTGTACAGGTGTGCAGGTCAGGAACATGTGTGTGGATGTGGAGAGGTCAAAGTTGTGTGCAGGTGTGGAGAGGGGTCAAGGAACATGTGTGTACAGGTGTGTGTGAGGTCAGGGAACATGTGTGTACAGGTGTGTAGAGTTCAGGAACATGTGTGGAGGTCAGGAACATGTGTGTACAGGTGTGGAGGTCAGGAACATGTGTGTACAGGTGTGTAGAAGGTCAGGGGAACATGTGTGTGTACAGGTGTGTGAGGTCAGGAACGTGTGGCCCAGGTGTGTAGAGGTCAGGAACATGTGTGGCACAAGTGTGGAGGTCAATTTAGTAATATTACAGGTGTGGAGAGGTCAGGAACATGTGTGTGCAGGTGTGTGTGAGGTCAGGAACATGTGTACAGGTTATTGTGAGGTCAGGAACATGTGTGCTACAGGTGCTGGAGAGGTCATGAACATGTGTGTACAGGTGTGGAGGTGGGAACATGTGTGTACAGGTGTGGAGGTCAGGAACATGTGTGTACACGTGTGTAGAGGTCAGGGAACATGTGTGTGGAGTGTGTGGAGGTCAAGGGAATTTTATGTGTACAGGTGTGGGAGGTCAGGAACATGTGTGTACAGGTGTGTGAGGTCAGGAAGCATGTGTGTACAGGTGTGGAGAGGGTCAGGAGACATGTGTGTACAGGTGTGGAGAGTCAGAACATGTGTGTACAGGTGTGTAGGTCAGGAACATGTGTGTGTACAGGTGTGGAGGTCAGGAGACATGTATTGTACAGGTGTGGAGAGGTCAGGGAACGTATTATTGTGCAGGTGTGGAGGTCAGGAACATGTAATGTACAGATGTGTGGAGGTCAGGGAACATGTGTACACCAGGTGTGGAGGGTCAGGAACTTGTGTGTGTACAAGGTGTGGAGGTCAGAGGAACGTAATGACACCAGGTGTGTGAACGTCAGGAACATGTGTGTACAGGGTGTGGGAGAGGTCAGGACATTTGTGTGTGTGCAGGTGTGTAGAGGTCAGGAACATGTGTACAGGTGTGTAGAGGTCAGGAACATGTGTGTACAGGTGTGTAGGGTCAGGAACATGTGTGCAAGGTGTGGCAGGAGTCAGGAACATGTGTGTACAGGTGTGGAAGGTCAGGGTATGTGCTGGGTGTGCTTAGAGGTCAGGAACATGTGTGTACAGGTGTGTGAGGAATTCAGGAACATGTGTACAGGTGTGGAAGGTCAGGAACATGTGTGTGTGTACAGGTGTGGAGAGGTCAGGAACATGTGTGTACAGGTGTGGAGAGGTCAGGAACATGTGTGTACAAGATTAATTGTAAGGAATTGGGCATGTGTGTACAGGTGTGGAGAGGTCAGGAACATGTGTGTACAGGTGTGGAGAGGTCAGGAACATGTGTGTACAGGTGTGTAGAGGTCAGGAACATGTGTGTACAGGTGTGGAGGTCAGGAACATGTGTGTACAGGTGTGGAGGTCAGGAACATGTGTGTACAGGTGTGTAGAGGTCAGGAACATGTGTGTACAGGTGTGGAGAGGTCAAGATTTGTGTTGTACAGGTGTGGAGGTCAGGAACATGTGTGTACAGGTGTGTGGGGTCAGAGACGTATGTGTGCAGGTGTGGAGGTCAGGAACATGTATTATTACAGGTGTGTAGAGGTCAGGAACATGTGTGTACAGGTGTGTAGACGTCAGGAACATGTGTGTACAGGTGTGGAGGTCAGGAACATGTGTGCTGGGTGTGTAGAGGTCAGGAACATGTGTGTACAGGTGTGTGAGGGAATTCAGGAACATGTGTGTACAGGTGTGGAGATCAGAGACATGTGTGTACAGGTGTGGAGGTCAGGAACAGCCAATGTGTACAGGTGTGGAGAGGTCAGGAACATGTATGTACAGGTGTAAGGTCAGCACCATGTGTGTACAGGTGTGGAGGTCGAACATGTGTGTACAGGTGTGTGGAAGATCAGGAACATGTGTGTACAGGTGTGAGGAGGGTTAGGAACATGTGTGTACAGAGGTGTGTAGAGGTCAGACATGTGTGTGGGTGTGGAGGTCAGGAACATGTGTACAGGTGTGGAGGTCAGGAACGTGATTGGGAACATGTGTGTGTACAGGTGTGGAGGTCAGGAACATGTGTGTGCAGGTGTGGAGGTCAGGAACATGTACAGGTGTGTGAGGTCAGGAACATGTGTACAGGTGTGGAGGTCAGGAACGTATTGTTATTGTACAGATTGTGGAGGTCAGGAACGTGTGTGTACAGGTGTGTGTGAGGTCAGGAACATGTGTGGGTGTGTAGAGGTCAGGAACATGTGTGCTGGGTGCTGGAGGGTCAGGGTGCCATGTGTGTACAGGTGTGGAGAGGTCACTTGTGTGTACAGGTGTGTGGGGTCAGGAACAGGTGCTGGAGGTCAGGAACGTGTGTGTGCAGGTTGTGGAGAGGTCAGGGAAAACAACTGTACATGGTGTGGAGAGGTCAGAACATGTGTTGTG
The DNA here is from genome assembly GCF_029220125.1 of Pseudoliparis swirei. Taxonomy (NCBI): domain Eukaryota; kingdom Metazoa; phylum Chordata; class Actinopteri; order Perciformes; family Liparidae; genus Pseudoliparis; species Pseudoliparis swirei. The sequence goes on along the minus strand of NC_079394.1, from coordinate 31,056,907 downwards.
CAGGTGTGGAGGTCAGGAACATGTGTGTGTGCAGGTGTGTATGGGTCAGAGACACATGTGTGTTACAGGTGTGTAGAGGTCAGGAACATGTGTGTACACAGGTGTGTGGAGGTCAGGAACATGTGTGTACCGGTGTGTGAGAGGTCAGGAGTTGTGTGTGTGTGCAGGTGTGTAGAGGTCAGGAGACATGTGTGTACAGGTGTGTAGAGGTCAGGGAACATGTGTACCAGTGTGTAGGGTCAGGAACATGTGTACAGGTATAGAGGTCAGGAACATGTATTGCAAGATTGGAGGTCAGGGTGCAACATGTGTGTACAGGTGTGTGAGGTCAGGAACATGTGTGTGCCAGTTGTGGAGAGGTCAGGAACATGTGTGTACAGGGTGTGGAGATCAGGAACGTGTGTGTACTGGGTGTGTGGGGTCAAGTTTGTATTATTATTACAGGTGTGTGGGGTCAGGAACATGTGTGTTACCCAGGGTGTGTGGGGTCAGGGTTTACATGTGTGTAGCTGATTTCATGGAGAGGTCAGGAACACATGTGTGTACAGGTGTGTAGAGGTCAGGACAATGTTTTACAGTGTAAAGCCAGGAACATGTGTGAGAGATCAGGAACATGTGTGTGTGCAAGATTAGTAGCAGAGGTCAGGAACATGTGTGTGCTGGTGTGTAGAGGTCAGGAACAATAATATTGTACAGGTGTGTGGAGGTCAGGAACATGTGCTGGGAAGTGTGGAGGTCAGGAACATGTGTGTACAGGTGTGGAGAGGTCAGGAACATGTGTGTACAAGGAATTATTGGAGAGGTCAGGAACATGTGTGTACTGGTGTGTGAGGTCAAGAACATGTGGCAACAGATGTATAGAGGTCAGGAACATGTGTGCCGATTGATGTGCAGAGGTCAGGAACATGTGTGTACAGATTGGAAGGTCAGGGTTTAGCCATGTAATGTACAGGTGTGTAGGGGTCAGGAGACATGTGTGTACAGATTATTGTGGAGGTCAGAGACAATGTGTGTACTGGGGTGTGTGGAGGTCAGAGACATGTGTGTACAGGTGTGTGAGGTCAGGAACATGTGTTGTACCCGGTTAATATGGAGGTCAGGAACGTGTGTGTACAGGTGTGGAGGTCAGGAACATGTGTGTACAGGTGTGTGGAAGGTCAGGAGTTTTGTATATTTTGTAAATTCAGGGTTTGTGTGTGTACCAAGGTGTGTGTAGGGTCAGGAACATGTATTGTACAGGTGGGTCAGACTTGTGTGTGTGTACAGGTGTGGAGGTCAGGAACGTGTGTGTGCAGGTGTGTAGAGGTCAGGAACATGTGTGTGCACAGGTGTGTAAGAGGTCAGGAACATGTGTGTGTACAGGTGTGTATAAGGTCAGGAACATGTGTTATTACAGGTGTGGAGGTCAGGAACATGTGTGTACAGGTATGGAGTTAATCCAGGAACATGTATTACCGGTGTGTGGAGGTCAGGAACATGTGTGTTACAGGTGTGTGAGGTCAGGAACATGCTTGTGTACCGGGTGTGTGGAGGTCAGGAACATGTGTTGGTGTGTGAAGGTCAGGAACAATGTGCTGTACGGAATGTGTAGAGGTCCAGGGTTGTGTGTACCCAGGTGTGTAGAGGTCAGGAACGTGTGTACAGATTGTGGAAGGTCAGGGAACATGTGTGTGCGGTGTGTGGAAGGTCAGGGAACATGTGTGTACAGGTGTGTGGGGTCAGGAACATGTGTACATGTACAGGGTGTGTGGAGGTCAGGAACATGTGTATACCCAGGTGTGCAGGAGTGGGGTGCTGTGGTGTAGAGGTCAGGAACATGTGTGTACAGGTGTGTAGAGGTCAGGAACATGTAATGTACAGTGTGTAAGGAAGGTCAGGAACATGTGTGCTGGGTGTGTAGAGGTCAGGAACATGTGTGTACCGGTGTGTAGAGGTCAGGAACATGTATGTGCCTGAGTGTGGAGGTGCAGGAACATGTGTTGTACAGGGTGTGGAGGTCAGGAACATGTGTGTACAGGTGTGGAGAGGTCAGGAACATGTGTGTACAGGTGTTTAGAGGTCAGGAACATGTGTGTGTACAGGTGTGGAGGTCAGAGACATGTGTGTACAGGGTGTGTGGGGGTCAGGAACGTATTGGAGGTCTGGGACATGTGTACAGGTCAGGAACGTGTGTTGTACAGATTGTGGAGGTCAGGAACGTGTGTGTACCCAGGTGTGTGGGGTCAGGAACATGTGTGTGTACAGGTGTGTAAGAGGTCAGGAACATGTGTGCAGGTGTGTAGAGGTCAGGAGTGTGTGTGTACAGGGTGTGGAGAGGTCAGGAACATGTGTGTGCAGGTGTGGAGGTCAGGAACGTGTGTGTGCCAAGGTGTGGAGAGGTCAGAAACATGTGTGTGCAAGGTGTGGAGGGTCAGAAACATGCACAGTGTGTACAAGGTGTAAGGGTCAGGAACATGTGGAGTGGGTGTGTAGAGGTCAGGAACATGTGTGTACAGGGTGTGTAGACATCGAGAACATATGTGTACAGGTGTGGAGGTCAGGAACATGTGTGACAGGTGTGTAGAGGTCAGGAACATGTGGTATTACAGATTGTGTAGAGGTCAGGAACATGTGTGTACAGGTGTGTAGAGGTCAGGAACATGTGTGTACAGGTGTGGAGGTCAGGAACATGTGTGTACAGGTGTGTAGAGGTCAGGAACATGTGTGTACAGGTGTGGAGGTCAGGAACATGTGTGTACAGGTGTGGAGGTCAGGAACATGTGTGTACAGGTGTGGAGAGGTCAGGAACATGTGTGTACAGGTGTGGAAAGGTCAGGAACATGTGTGTACAGGTGTGGAGGTCAGGAACATGTGTGTACAGGTGTGTAGAGGTCAGGAACATGTGTGTACAGGTGTGGAAAGGTCAGGAACATGTGTGTACAGGTGTGGAGAGGTCAGGAACATGTGTGTACAGGTGTGGAGAGGTCAGGAACATGTGTGTACAGGTGTGTAGAGGTCAGGAACATGTGTGTACAGGTGTGGAGGTCAGGAACATGTGTGTACAGGTGTGGAGGTCAGGAACATGTGCATGGGTGTGAGTGGGAACATGTGTGTACAGGTGTGGAGGGCAGGAACATGTATCTACAGGTGTGGAGGTCAGGAACATGTGTGTACAGGTGTGGAGGTCAGGAACATGTGTGTACAGGTGTGGAGAGGTCAGGAACATGTGTGTACAGGTGTGGAGGTCAGGAACATGTGTGTACAGGTGTGGAGAGGTCAGGAACATGTGTGTACAGGTGTGGAGGTCAGGAACATGTGTGTACAGGTGTGGAGGTCAGGAACATGTGTGTACAGGTGTGGAGAGGTCAGGAACATGTGTGTACAGGTGTGTAGAGGTCAGGAACATGTGTGTACAGGTGTAGAGGTCAGGAACATGTGTGTACAGGTGTGGAGGTCAGGAACATGTGTGTACAGGTGTAGAGGTCAGGAACATGTGTGTGTACAGGTGTGGAGGTCAGGAACATGTGTGTACAGGTGTGGAGAGGTCAGGAACATGTGTGTACAGGTGTGTAGAGGTCAGGAACATGTGTGTACAGGTGTGGAGAGGTCAGGAACATGTGTGTACAGGTGTGGAGAGGTCAGGAACATGTGTGTACAGGTGTGGAGGTCAGGAACATGTGTGTACAGGTGTGTCTCTGGAACACAAAGACACGTCTTTTCTTCTAAAGAATCATTTATTTACAGGTTGGTTGACTCGAGTCACACACAGTCACATGACACACACAGTCACATGACACAGTCACATGACACAGTCACATGACACACAGTCACATGACACACAGTCACATGACACACAGTCACATGACACACACAGTCACATGACACAGTCACATGACACACAGTCACATGACACACAGTCACATGACACACACAGTCCTCCCTCCTGCCTCTCCCTCCCTCCTCTCCTCCAGCCTCTACCTCCTCCCCTCCTCCCTCCTCCTCCTCTCCTCCTCCTCCTCCTCCTCCGACCTCCTCCTCCTCCTCCTCCTCCTCCTCCTCCTCCCTCCTCCTCAAGGTCATCATCATGTCATCAGGTGTCATCATTTGCATCATCGTTGTCACATCATCATCATTGTAATTAATCGGGCATCATCATCATCATCATGGTCATCCTCATCATCATCATCATCATCGTCGTCATCATCATCATCATCATTCATCGTCATCATCATCATCACATCATTCATCATCATCATCATCACATCGTCATCATCATCATCATCGTTGTGAATCATCCTCATCATTCATCGGGTCATCGTCGTCATCATCATCATCGTCATCGTCATCGTCATCACGTCATCACATCATCATCATCATCATCCTCATCATCACCATCATCACCATCCTCATCATCATCATCCTCATCATCCTCATCATCATCTCTCATCATCCCTCCTCCTCATCATCATCCTCCTCCTCATCCTCCTCCTCCTTGGGGAGTGCAGGCGTGGAGCTCTTCTCCTCTCCGGGCAGCTTCTGCTCCACGGTGAAGGTGTGGTCATCAACCACCACCGACATCATGATGGGCAGGAAGCGGGTCACGACCTCGGAGTCCTGGCACAGGGAGGGTTCACCCACAGGTAGTCAACGACCCGGTACAGCTCAGGTGTAGTGGAGGTAGTCAACGACCCGGTACAGCTCAGGTGTAGTGGAGGTGATCAGCGACCGGTACAGCTCAGGTGTAGTGGAGGTAGTCAACGACCCGGTACAGCTCAGGTGTAGTGGAGGTAGTCAACGACCCGGTACAGCTCAGGTGTAGTGGAGGTAGTCAACGACCCGGTACAGCTCAGGTGTAGTGGAGGTGAGTCAGCGACCGGTGCCAGCTCAGGTAGTGGAGGTAGTCAACACCCGCGACCGGTACAGCTCAGGTGTAGTGGAGGTGATCAGCACCCGGTACAGCTCAGGTGTAGTGGAGGTGGTCAGCGACCGGTACAGCTCAGGTGTAGTGGAGGTAGTCAGCGACCCGGTACAGCTCAGGTGTGGTGGAGGTAGTCAGCGACCGGTACAGCTCGGGTGTAGTGGAGGTAGTCAGCGACCGGTGCAGCTCAGGTGTGGTGGAGGTGATCAGCGACCGGTACAGCTCAGGTGTAGTGGAGGTAGTCAATGACCGGTACAGCTCAGGTGTAGTGGTAGTCAGCGACCGGTACAGCTCAGGTGTAGTGGAGGTAGTCAACGACCCGGTGCAGCTCAGGTGTAGTGGAGGTCAACGACCGGTACAGCTCAGGTGTAGTGGAGGTAGTCAGCGACCGGTACAGCTCAGGTGTGGTGGAGGTGATTAACGACCGGTGCAGCTCAGGTGTAGTGGAGGTAGTCAACGACCCGGTACAGCTCAGGTGTAGTGGAGGTAGTCAACGACCCGGTACAGCTCAGGTGTAGTGGAGGTAGTCAACGACCCGGTACAGCTCAGGTGTAGTGGAGTGATCAACCGGTACAGCTCAGGTGTAGTGGAGGTAGTCAACGACCCGGTACAGCTCAGGTGTAGTGGAGGTAGTCAACGACCCGGTACAGCTCAGGTGTAGTGGAGGTAGTCAACGACCCGGTACAGCTCAGGTGTAGTGGAGGTAGTCAACGACCGGTACAGCTCAGGTGTAGTGGAGGTAGTCAGCGACCCGGTACAGCTCAGGTGTAGTGGAGGTAGTCACCCGGCACAGCTCAGGTGTAGTGGAGGTAGTCAGCGACCGGTACAGCTCAGGTGTAGTGGAGGTAGTCAACGACCCGGTACAGCTCAGGTGTAGTGGAGGTAGTCAATGACCCGGTACAGCTCAGGTGTAGTGGAGGTAGTTAACGACCCGGTACAGCTCAGGTGTAGTGGAGGTAGTCAACGACCCGGTACAGCTCAGGTGTAGTGGAGGTAGTCAACGACCCGGTACAGCTCAGGTGTAGTGGAGGTAGTTAACGACCCGGTACAGCTCAGGTGTAGTGGAGGTAGTCAACGACCCGGTACAGCTCAGGTGTAGTGGAGGTAGTCAACGACCCGGTACAGCTCAGGTGTAGTGGAGGTAGTCAACTACCCGGTACAGCTCAGGTGTGGTGGAGGTAGTCAACGACCCGGTACAGCTCAGGTGTAGTGGAGGTAGTCAACGACCCGGTACAGCTCAGGTGTAGTGGAGGTGATCAGCGACCCGGTACAGCTCAGGTGTAGTGGAGGTAGTCAACGACCCGGTACAGCTCAGGTGTAGTGGAGGTAGTCAACGACCCGGTACAGCTCAGGTGTAGTGGAGGTAGTCAACGACCCGGTACAGCTCAGGTGTGGTGGAGGTGCTGACTGTACGTACCAGACGAGGCTCTTTGAACACCTGGCTGTCGATCATGTCCCAGGCCCCCTGACCCAGAGACAGCATCCTCAGCAGCAGCAGCAGGTCAGGACTGTCCTGTTCTCACACACACACACACACACACACATTATACACACACACATACATTATACATACACACACACACATTATACACACATTACACACACACATTATACATACACACACACACACATTATACACACACACACATTATATACACACATTATACATTACACACACACACATTATACATACATTACACACACACACACATTATACATTACACACACACACTTACTCGTGACTAGTAACTAACTATAAAGTGGAAATAAAGTGAGGAGAGATAAAGTGAGGGAGAGAGATAGAGAGCAGTAAAGTGAGAAGGAGACATGAGAGAGAGATAAATAAAGTGAGAGACAGAGAGATAAAGTGAGGGAGAGAGAGATGGAGTGAGAGAGAGAGGGAGAGATAGATAGAGTGAGGGAGAGAGGGAGAGATAGATAGAGTGAGGGAGAGAGAGAGTGAGGGAGAGAGAGAGGGAGAGATAGAGGGAGAGATAGATAGAGTGAGGGAGGGAGAGAGAGAGTGAGGGAGAGAGAGGGAGAGATAGAGAGAGAGTGAGGGAGAGATAGATAGAGTGAGGGAGAGAGAGAGTGAGGGAGAGAGAGAGAGAGTGAGGGAGAGAGAGAGGGAGAGATAGATAGAGTGAGGGAGCGAGAGAGTGAGGGAGAGAGAGAGTGAGGGAGAGAGTGAGGGAGATAGAGAGAGAGTGAGGGAGAGAGAGAGCGAGGGATAGAGAGAGCGAGGCGGCTCACCCTGGGCAGAGCGTCCTGGCTCAGCAGCTCCTGCAGGTTCCTGATGAGGCTCAGCACCAGAGTGTTGCAGGCAAAGGGGTCACACAGGATCATGGACAGGTCCCTGCAGCACACACACACAGGTGAGTCCTCCACTCACAGGTAGCCCCCCCCCCCCTTACCCCAGGACCTGCTCCTGGCCCTTCTTCACCCCGTCCAGGAAGCCCTGCAGCTCTCGGGCTCGCTTGCCGTCCACGAACTTCTCCCGGATGCAGGCGTCCAGGCACCAGGTGAACTGTGAGGGCCGGGAGAGCGTGAGTGACGGAGCCCAGGGGGGCGGTGACCTCCGCCAGGTGGGCCCTCACCTTGTGACAGGGGTCCACGGAGCAGATCTCGCTGATGTCCAGGTCGTGGAGGGACATCAGCAGCTCGGCCCTCAGCGTGCAGTAGTGGACGTTCCTGGTGCGCAGGAAGAGCGTCCTGAGGAACTGCAGCACCATGTCGTACAGCTTCACGTTCTTCCCGATCATCTGCGTCAGCTTCAGGACCACCTGGAGGGGGGGGGGCATGTTCACCGTGGGCCACATCAGCGCCATAGCCACCCTCTTAAAGGGCCAGTGAGCCACGTCAGCATCACGGCCGCCCTCTTAAAGGGCCAGTGAGCTACGTCAGCATCACGGCCGCCCTCTTAAAGGGCCAGTGAGCCACGTCAGCATCACGGCCGCCCTCTTAAAGGGCCAGTGGGTCACATCAGCATCACGGCCGCCCTCTTAAAGGGCCAGTGAGCCACGTCAGCATCACGGCCGCCCTCTTAAAGGGCCAGTGAGCTACGTCAGCATCACGGCTGCCCTCTTAAAGGGCCAGTGAGCTACGTCAGCATCACGGCCGCCCTCTTAAAGGGCCAGTGAGCCACGTCAGCATCACGGCCGCCCTCTTAAAGGGCCAGTGAGCTACGTCAGCATCACGGCCACCCTCTTAAAGGGCCAGTGAGCTACGTCAGCATCACGGCCACCCTCTTAAAGGGCCAGTGAGCTACGTCAGCATCACGGCCACCCTCTTAAAGGGCCAGTGAGCTACGTCAGCATCACGGCTGCTCTCTTAAAGGGCCAGTGAGCCACGTCAGCATCACGGCTGCCCTCTTAAAGGGCCGGTGTAACAAACGTATATAAACTCCCGAACATATTGTTAAATAACTCTCTTGGCATTTGGTTATTTGAGTGTAGAAATGTTGTACATGAGAAAATGTCTCTAATATTATAATGTGAAACCTTCAAAATAAAAGCACAGGATATTTTTCTTACATTTCATATATAAAAGGTGATGGTGTGTCTTTCAAGCCGTCAGGCGCCACACAATGAGGTGGCGGGCTTTAGTGAACACGTGATGAGCTCACCTCGCCTTGGCGCCTGGCTTTGGGCGACGGGCTGAAGAAGTTGTGCAGGATGGAGAGGTCGCTGCTGAACAGCGCCGCCTCCTTCTCCACGATGTACTGCTTGAGGAGCGGAGACACCTCGTCCCCGAACAGAGCCTGGTTGTCCTGCCAGATCTGCCTCTTCACCTCCACCGCGCACACCTTGTACAGCTCCTTGTCCGCCATCACCATCTTCAGCTTCTTCTCCGGCACCTGCAGGAGGAGGTGACGAAGAAGGGAGGAGCCATTAGTGCTACACCTCATGAACGTTGAGACAAGACGTTCAGAATGTAGTCGACACGTTCATGTTATTTACTGACATTGTACTTTACTGTTATCGTAGGCATATAAATATATTTAAATATAAATAAATATATATAAGTATTATATTTGTATATATATATATATTTATTTAGATACATATTTATATATATGTAAAATATATATATATAAATATATATATATAACTATTTTGAATTTTTGGGGCAATCCATTTGTTTGTTTTTATAAAAAGAGAAGAAGACCATTGTTATGGTCATCAATAACCATAACAATGGTCAAAGCTTGGAAGCCTTTAGATTCATCTCAGATTAAATACTTTTAATTGAGCCCCTGGTCCGGAGGAGGCTGACCAGGAGGCTGACCCCTGACCCCTAAGCCTCCCTCTCCTTCCTCCCCCTCATGGCTGGAGCTGTGAGGTCATCACTCACAATGACCCACTGGCTGTGCCCTGAAGGCCTCACCTTGGGGAGGTGCTTCAGCACCTGCATCACCACAGGCTGGATGGAGGGCATCTTGACCAGCGGGAAGCTCTTCTCCAGCAGCTCCTCGAGCTTCCCGTACCTGGAGGAAAGAGAAGCGCGGTAGCATCCGGCCCGGTTCCTTCAGAACTTCACCCCCGGGCCCCGGAGCCAGAGACCCACCTTTCCTCGTCCTTGCCCTCGGCGATGGTGGCGACTCGCTCCATCAGCTTCTCCCGCAGCTCGTCGAAGACGGACTGGTGGAACTCCAGCCGGGGCGTCCCGTGGAGGTCGAGGAAGGGCAGCGCCGACTGGAGGGTGGGCAGCAGGATGCCGTTCTCCATCTGCAGACACGCGGCGCAGAGATCAGGGCCGGAGCTCCATGTTCTCACCTGACTGCAGACAGACGTCACTGCATCGGCGCCTCGTCCGACCCCACAACACGGAGACGCCGTGGGGACCAGCTTGCTCACAGGAGGGGGGATGCCTCGAGTATATAAGAACATACAGAATCACTTTATCAGAGTTCATCGCACCGCGCTAACCCTAAACTAAACTTGTAGTCAAAGAGCTTCTCTAAATAGGTACCTTTCAGCTTGTTTTGGCGGCTTTTATTGTGAAACTGAAACCGGAAGTTGTTCCCGTTAAAATCTTTTAAAGTACTTTTACAAAACGCTGCAGCTGATCTAACTATTGAGTGAGTGTCTCTGATCGAGTTGGTTTGAACTGTGATTACTTCCGTGCTAACCCGAAACTAGAGATTATGTTAATTCCAGCTTGTTATTTTCTGCTTTTATTGTGAAACTCTTGAAACCGGAAGCTGCTCCTGTTTAAATCTTTATAGTACTTTTACAAATGCCCCTCCGGGGATCTTTGTCTCCTTCGGTTGAACCAGGAGAGTTCTCCATAACATGGCATCGAGCAGCGGAGAGGCTTTTTTCAAAATAAGAGCACGAACTCATCGGCCGGTGCGGCGAGCCGGACGTCCCGCTGGTTGTTCCCGCTGAAACGCGTCACAGTGTGGAGGAGCCGCTCAGCGTCACCTGGAACTGGTCGATGGCTTTCAGCGGCTCGGTGCAGTTGGTGAGCGTCTCCTTCAGGTCCTCCCCGTTGGAGATGCCGAGCTCCGGCAGCCCCGCGAACATGTTGCTGTGCGGCGGCGATCAGGGTCCGACCGCGCGGCTCCGAGAGCGAAGAGATGCCGCTACACGACTACACACCACGCTCCGTGCGGCGGAGAAGACTTCCGGTGTTGTAACTGTGAAAACAGTCCCCTGGAAACACCCACGACGGGATATGTTCTGCGCTTCGGACCCCTGAGACTTCAAACCGTGAAGCCACGGGAACTTCCGGTGTTGTAACTGAGTAAACAGTCCGCCGGAAACACTTTTCCGTGTTGTAACTGTGTAAACAGTCCGCCAGAAACACCCGAGACGGGATATGTTCCGCGTGTTAGAGGCTAAGGGCTTGAAATGGTGTAAATATGAATGAGACAGCACTTTGCTGCAAAATACAACATATATGCCAACTTCAAACAATGTGGTGGACTATTGTGGGTACTTATTTCAAAATAAATACTTCTCTCACTGACTGAATGTCTTCCAGACTCTTTCCTCACGAGATGAGACGTCATTTCAAATAATCTATTCACTTAATTTTGTTCAAAACGCTTCATTGACAAAATTCAATGTGTGATGAATAAATAAATGTACTACATATCAATATAATAATCTCTGCTTGCATCCTTTTGATTTAATGTGTTTTCATCTTTAATCTGAAGCGTTGTTAATGTGTGTATGATATGCAAGGCTGAACACACTGTGCTGTTCTTATGTCCACTGGTAACTGCGTATTAAAGGTCACATTCCACTAAAGTAAAACCATTGAACCTGAAGCCTCAGGGAACCACTGAGAGGCAGTGAGGGCTTGATGTGGTGTAAATATGAATGAGCCGGCATGTCACGGGACCATCACGACATCAAACATATTGTGTACAATTGGACCAATAACTTCCTCTTTTCTACTCAGTTTGTTGTGTCGGCTGAATCCTGAAAGTCGACTGCATCACTTATTGGGAGTATTTGTGTTTATTATTTTTATTAACATGATAAGAAACAATAATGTTCACAGCAATGTTAATGAACTGTTGTTTGGGGGACATTGTCTTACTTCACTGCTTTTCTGATCTCACTTCATGCACACACACATGTTTATATGCCTTCTCCAAGAGCGACACGAAGGTGTGTTACACCACGTCCTCTTTACATCTCGTGTTCCTGTAGATCATCACCAGGTATCCCAGAGCACCGAGGAGGAGGGTGACGAAGAGGAAGAGGATGCCGGCCCAGGGCCCTGGCGGCAGAGCCTTCATCACCCCGAGTCTCTCTGCTGGAACCAGACTGCTCAGAGTCAGCATGCAGCCCAGGGCCCAGCCCACAGAAGCTCCTCCGGCCTGCAGAGACACAAGGGGGACCGCTGGGACCGCAACACACCACGTACACGCCTCTGGAAGCTGGATGTGGACAGTTTGAAGTGAAGTACCTTTTTCTGGAACGAGATGTCGGGGAGGGAGCGCTCATCGAACCCGTAGCCCTGCAGCAGGAGGACCTGCACGAAATTGGAGACGGCGCAGATATTCTTCATGTATTTCTCTTTCTGCTTCGTCTTCTGAGTCATCTGTGAGCAGAAACACACGGGTCAGAACCGGCTGGGTCTGGTCTCCCGTCACGCTGTGTTTGCTTCTGGTGGTTGTTTGAAACATGAATCCTCCTCCACTCGGGGCTCGGTACCTCAGCCACGCTCATGTTGCAGATGAGTCGCACGGCCTCCTGCAGGCGGCCGGGGGACGAGGTGGGGATGTTGGTGAGGAGCTTGATGTAGTTACTGGTGTAAAAGAAGGCCGAGAAGGCCTGTGGGGACGACAGAGGAGGACACGGACAACTTCCTGTTTGGATTTACACTCATTTAAATCATGAATATTTTAGGTGGGATACAAAATACTGCCATCTATAAAGTGAACATTTATAAGATTAACTAAAATGCTAAAATCCTCATCAGCTTTGCACGTTTCATCATGAACCAATGAGCTGGAGAAAAAGATTGTGACCTGATAACTGGGCTGAGTTTGGACAACAATATGAGGACTCAGATGGACACACTAGAGACACTAGAGACACACTAGAGACACACTAGAGACACTAGAAACACACTAGAGACACACTAGAGACACTAGAAACACACTAGAGACACTAGAGACACACTAGAGACACCCCGTGTCTCCGGCCGTGGCCCTCACCATGAAGCCTCCTCTCACGTGGGGCCGGGCGACGCCGTTGAAGGAGCACTGTGAGGAGGAGCAGTTGAAGGAGAACAGCGTGCGGACGCTGGCCAGGCAGCCGCCGTGGTCTCCTGCGCCCACGACGGAGACCTCCGTCTGGGGGTCGAACCGGGCGGGCCTGAGGCTCCTGGTGCACGGAGAATCAAAGACATCCCTCCCCAGCCTGATGGACACGTTGACCCCTCGAGGGTAGCAGGGGTGAACCACCTGGGGCGGCACACCTGCAGCCTGAAGGAGGCAGGGAGGCATGGGCCAAACGTGTTGTCGGCATGGCAACGGCAGCCAGACGGCGAGTTCGCCTCCTGGGACTGAACTCCTGCCTCTATTGTTCACCTGGTCACATCTATTGTTCATCTGGTCACATGACATCTATTGTTCACCTGGTCACATGACATCTATTGTTCATCTAGTCACATGACATCTATTGTTCATCTGGTCACATGACATCTAGTGTTCATCTGGTCACATGACATCTATTGTTCACCTGGTCACATGACGTCTATTGTTCATCTGGTCACATGACATCTATTGTTCACCTGGTCACATGACATCTATTGTTCATCTGGTCACATGACATCTATTGTTCACCTGGTCACATGACACCTATTGTTCATCTGGTCACATGACATCTATTGTTCACCTGGTCACATCTATTGTTCATCTGGTCACATGACATCTATTGTTCACCTGGTCACATTACATCTATTGTTTATCTGGTCACATGACATCTATTGTTCATCTAGTCACATGACATCTATTGTTCATCTGGTCACATGACATCTATTGTTCATCTGGTCACATGACACCTATTGTTCATCTGGTCACATGACATCTATTGTTCACCTGGTCACATCTATTGTTCATCTGGTCACATGACATCTATTGTTCACCTGGTCACATGACATCTATTGTTCATCTGGTCACATGACATCTATTGTTCACCTGGTCACATCTATTGTTCATCTGGTCACATGACATCTATTGTTCATCTGGTCACATGATATCTATTGATCATCTGGTCACATGACATCTATTGTTCATCTGGTCACATGACACCTATTGTTCATCTGGTCACATGACATCTAGTGTTCATCTGGTCACATGACATCTATTGTTCATCTGGTCACATGACACCTATTGTTCATCTGGTCACATGACATCTATTGTTCATCTAGTCACATGACATCTATTGTTCATCTGGTCACATGACATCTATTGTTCACCTGGTCACATGACATCTAGTGTTCATCTGGTCACATGACATCTATTGTTCATCTGGTCACATGACATCTATTGTTCATCTGGTCACATGACATCTATTGTTCATCTAGTCACATGACATCTATTGTTCATCTGGTCACATGACATCTATTGTTCATCTAGTCACATGACATCTATTGTTCACCTGGTCACATGACATCTATTGTTCATCTAGTCACATGACATCTATTGTTCATCTGGTCACATGACATCTATTGTTCATCTGGTCACATGACATCTATTGTTCATCTGGTCACATGACATCTATTGTTCATCTGGTCACATGACATCTATTGTTCATCTAGTCACATGACATCTATTGTTCATCTGGTCACATGACATCTATTGTTCATCTAGTCACATGACATCTATTGTTCACCTGGTCACATGACATCTATTGTTCATCTGGTCACATGACATCTATTGTTCATCTGGTCACATGACATCTATTGTTCATCTGGTCACATGACATCTATTGTTCACCTGGTCACATGACATCTATTGTTCATCTAGTCACATTACATCTATTGTTCACCTGGTCACATGACATCTATTGTTCATCTAGTCACATGACATCTATTGTTCATCTGGTCACATGACATCTATTGTTCATCTGGTCACATGACATCTATTGTTCATCTGGTCACATGACATCTATTGTTCATCTGGTCACATGACATCTATTGTTCACCTGGTCACATGACATCTATTGTTCATCTGGTCACATGACATCTATTGTTCATCTAGTCACATGACATCTATTGTTCATCTAGTCACATGACATCTATTGTTCATCTAGTCACGTGACATCTATTGTTCACCTGGTCACGTGACATCTATTGTTCATCTGGTCACATGACATCTATTGTTCATCTAGTCACATGACATCTATTGTTCACCTGGTCACATGACATCTATTGTTCATCTGGTCACATGACATCTATTGTTCATCAGGTCACATGACATCTATTGTTCATCTGGTCACATGACATCTATTGTTCACCTGGTCACATGACATCTATTGTTCATCTAGTCACATGACATCTATTGTTCACCTGGTCACATGACATCTATTGTTCATCAGGTCACATGGCATCTATTGTTCATCTAGTCACATGACATCTATTGTTCATCTGGTCACATGACATCTATTGTTCATCTGGTCACATGACATCTATTGTTCATCTGGTCACATGACATCTATTGTTCATCTGGTCACATGACATCTATTGTTCATCTGGTCACATGACATCTATTGTTCATCTGGTCACATGACATCTATTGTTCACCTGGTCACATGACATCTATTGTTCATCTGGTCACATGACATCTATTGTTCATCTGGTCACATGACATATATTGTTCATCTGGTCACATGACATCTATTGTTCATCTGGTCACATGACATATATTGTTCATCTGGTCACATGACATCTATTGATCATCTGGTCACATGACATCTATTGTTTATCCTCTGTTTTTCTTTTTAACCTTTTTTTTACTCTGAAAGTGTTTTTTCTGTTTCTTGTGAGTTGTTCCTGATCTGATGTGAGGTCAAAGGTCAAAGGTCAGGGATGTCTATGTGTACAGATTGTAAAGCCCTCTGAGGAGAGTTTGTGATTTGTGATTCTGGGCTATACAAAATGAAGTGAATTTCATTTCTATGAGGTCCATGTATGATCCTCACAGTTGAGGAACCAGAATAGTAAGACATGTCGCTGTTTCCAGGTGTCTAACCGTACCGTGATGAGCTGAGCCAGCAGCCTCTTCAGGAACTGGTCCTGTCCGTAGCACAGGAAGCTCTGGGAGTACAGGCGGTAGGTCTGTCCGTAGAGCTTCAGCTCCATCACGTTGTCCTCCACCTCCTCCGAGGTCTCAAAGGCAATCTGTGTGGAGGCTCCCCCTAAATCCAGAGCGCCCACCGTCTCTCTGCCTGGGTTCAGCCACCGCCCCACGAAGCCGTACTGGAGGGCATGAAAGACGAGTCAGGCACATCAACGAGGATCCATGGAGGACATGAGGAGTTTAATGTGAGGAGAACATACAGCAACAACTTCCAAAGGCCCTGAGTGTGGGACGGATACATGCAACCGACTTCAGTGCATGGCGATGAGACTGGTTCCCAGCTGTGTGGATCTATTGCCTCCAACGGCCAATAGAAACAGGCCTAGACACGTCCAGGGACCTGTGCACGCTCACATGGTAGCTCCTCCCACCAGGTGGTACCCTACATGGTAGCTCCTCCCACCAGGTGGTACTCTACATGGTAGCTCCTCCCACCCGGTGGTACCCTACATGGTAGCTCCTCCCACCAGGTGGTACCCTACATGGTAGCTCCTCTCATCAGGTGGTACCCTACATGGTAGCTCCTCCCACCAGGTGGTACTCTACATGGTAGCTCCTCCCATCAGGCGGTACTCTACATAGTAGCGCCTCCCACCAGGTGGTACCCTACATGGTAGCTCCTCTCATCAGGTAGCTCCTCCCATCAGGTAGCTCCTCCCTCGTGTGAAGCTTCTGGAGGTCACCACTCAGACGTCCTCCTCATCGCTCCTCGTGGGCTCTGGGCTCGGCCCGAGGCCTCGTGCCGCTCTGGCTGCTCGTCGCTGCGTGGCAACGCCTCTGTTGTCACAACACGGTCCGAACAGAAGAGTCGCCGCTCACCTTCACAAAGTTCTCCAGCAGGTAGTTGACGGTCACCCAGCCGTAGGCGCCCTCCTCCCGCCCCCCCAGGATGGTGGCGTTGGTGAACTTGAAAGGGTACGACCGCAGCTTGCTCTCCACTTCGTCCAGAACCCGCCGGCACTCAGAGGCATCCTCGGCGCTGCAGAGAGCACGCTCAGCCTCTCCATGTGCTCGTGCATCATGGATGAGGGCTGTGGTATTACATATTAGTGACTATCCCGTCCTCACAGGGCGCTCTACTTACTTCAGGAGCCTCATGCCGGCAGTCGCTCCCAGATAGAGGGACGTTTGGTGGTGCCTGTGTTTGGGGATGTCCTTCACAGCTGCGTCCAGACAGACCTCCAGACTTCTGGCGGCACCACCAGGAGAACCTGCGTAGCTGGATATGCCTCCACCTGGACGGAGAGGGAGAACTCAGCCTGACCTTCTCTAAAGGGAAGACCTTCCAGACGGAGCTCTGTGGTGTTTCTAAGGAAGCTCTGGAAACAAACAGCAACCGCTGAGGAACGAAAGAAGCCCAAAGGTTACGGAGAGGAAGTGAAGCGGGGACACGCTAGTGGGCGGGTTCATGTGGAAGGATGAGGAGGCCTGGGCTGAAAGGGTGTGTTCAGGGACCCCGCTGACCTCTGGGGTACCCAGAAGAGAGGTCTTGATTTGGATTGGACATGAATGGAGTTTATGGTGGACGCTGCACGCTGCCTGCATGGCGGCAGACTTTCTGTTTCCCTTGACCAAGACGAGCAAATAACAACTAAATGCTGACTTGACTTCCAGCAGCTGGTGGTCAGCGTCCCTTTGAAGCCTTCAGCAGGCGCTTGATTTAACCTCCATCACGCCCCCCGGGCGGGGCTCAGGGCTCAGGGCTCGGGGCTCTGGGCTCGGGGCTCAGGGCTCTGGGTTCTGGGCTAGGGGTTCTGGGCTCTGGGCTCTGGGCTCTGGGCTCTGGGCTCGGGGCTCGGGGCTCGGGGTTCTGGGCTCAGGGCTCTGGGCTCAGGGCTCTGGGTTCTGGGCTTGGGGTTCTGGGCTCTGGGCTCTGGGCTCTGGGCTCGGGGCTCTGGGCTCGGGGCTCTGGGCTCAGGGCTCTGGGCTCTGGGCTCGGGGCTCTGGGCTCGGGGCTCTGGGCTCGGGGCTCGGGGCTCTGGGCTCTGGGCTCGGGGCTCAGGGCTCTGGGCTCTGAGCTCTGGGCTCTGGGCTCTGGGCTCTGGGTTCTGGGCTCTGGGCTCTGGGCTCGGGGCTCTGGGCTCGGGGCTCTGGGTTCTGGGCTCGGGGCTCGGGGCTCTGGGTTCTGGGCTCTGAGCTCTGGGTTCTGAGCTCTGGGTTCTGGGCTCTGGGCTCGGGGCTCTGGGCTCGGGGTTCTGGGCTCTGGGCTCAGGGCTCTGGGCTCGGGGTTCTGGGCTCTGGGTTCTGGGTTCTGGGCTCTGGGTTCTGGGCTCTGGGCTCTGGGTTCTGGGCTCTGGGTTCTGGGCTCTGGGCTCGGGGTTCTGAGCTCTGGGTTCTGGGCTCTGGGCTCTAGGCTTGGGGTTCTGAGCTCTGGGTTCTGGGCTCTGGGTTCTGGGCTCTGGGCTCTGAGCTCTGGGTTCTGGGCTCTGGGCTCTGGGTTCTGGGCTCTGGGTTCTGAGCTCTGGGTTCTGGGCTCTGGGTTCTGGGCTCTGGGCTCTGGGTTCTGGGCTCTGGGTTCTGGGCTCTGGGCTCTGGGTTCTGGGCTCTGGGTTCTGGGCTCTGGGCTCTGGGTTCTGGGCTCTGCGTTCTGGGTTCTGGGCTCTGGGCTCTGGGCTCTGGGTTCTGGGCTCTGCGTTCTGGGTTCTGGGCTCTGGGCTCTGGGCTCTGGGTTCTGAGCTCTGGGTTCTGGGCTCTGGGCTCTGGGCTCTGGGTTCTGGGCTCTGGGCTCTGGGTTCTGGGCTCTGGGTTCTGGGCTCTGGGCTCTGGGTTCTGGGCTCTGGGTTCTGGGCTCTGGGCTCTGGGCTCTGGGTTCTGGGTTCTGGGCTCTGGGTTCTGGGCTCTGGGTTCTGGGCTCTGGGCTCTGGGTTCTGGGCTCTGGGCTCTGGGTTCTGGGCTCTGGGTTCTGGGCTCTGGGCTCTGAGCTCTGGGCTCTGAGCTCTGGGCTCTGGGTTCTGGGCTCTGGGCTCTGGGTTCTGGGCTCTGGGCTCTGGGTTCTGGGTTCTGGGCTCTGGGCTCTGGGTTCTGGGCTCTGGGTTCTGGGTTCTGGGCTCTGGGCTCTGGGCTCTGGGTTCTGGGTTCTGGGCTCTGGGCTCTGGGCTCTGGGTTCTGGGCTCTGGGTTCTGGGTTCTGGGCTCTGGGCTCTGGGTTCTGGGTTCTGGGCTCTGGGTTCTGGGCTCTGGGCTCTGGGCTCTGGGTTCTGGGTTCTGGGCTCTGGGCTCTGGGCTCTGGGTTCTGGGCTCTGGGTTCTGGGTTCTGGGCTCTGGGCTCGGGGCTCACCTTCTGCGTGACAGTCGCTGTGCTGGGTAACGATGCCGGTGCCGTTCTGCTTGTCCGCCGGCCACCTGTAGGTGTACACGGAGGTGTGGGAGGAGCCTGCGTCCAGAACGATGCCATACTGGAACAGACAGAGCGTCACATGTCAGGAACACGTCGGCTGTATTTATGTATATACAGCCGACAAGGTACATACAAATACATATAGCGCAAGGTACCGGGTTCGATCCCCGCTCTCCCCAGAGTTCATGTAGAAGTGTCCCTTGAGCAAGGCACTGAGCCCCGGGGCGCCTCACTGCAGCCCGGTGCTCATTAAGAACGAAGCGTGGGTCAATGCAGAGGAGAGTTTACCCCCGGGGACCAATAACCATCATATTCATATCTCATTTGAGTGATTAAAGAAGCTGCTCTGGGGGGGCTGGTGGAGCTCCATGCTCCTGAGAACACGTCTCCTGCGGTGAGGCGACGTGACTAGTGATGTTGACCTGCTGTTGTTGTCAACATCAAAGCTTCAGGTTGTATTCAGGCTCTGTGGCCGCAGGGTGAGGCCGGCCTCGCTCCCTCAAAGGACCTGAACTCTGTGAGGAGAGCAGAAGGCGGATGAGTCATGTCCTCACAGAGAAGACAACCTCTCGCTCTTTGTTTCTCTCTGAATCTTTTTTGTGAGTTGACTTCTCGTCCTGAAGGTTTAAATTCAAATCAGGAGATGGCTGAGTTCATCCTCTGCTGGAGACATTTATTACACTATTATACAGCTTTTTATAGCATGCACCACCATCTAAATGTTCTTATCTTACTCTTATGTATAATTACATGAATACAAAGCCTGATTAGGAGAGGGCATATAAAACACACTTTTACTAAAGCCATGGTGTGTGTCTCCAAAGAAGGAACAATACATACTGGATGAATCCCTCAGAGGGTCCGGTCCACAGGACCCGGTGCACGAGAGGAAGAGTGGCTCATTACCATGTGCTCAGGGGGGGTCTCCCTCTCTCGGGCGGGAAGGACCAGCAGCAGAATCCCGACGACGGCCAGAGACAGCAGCCCGAGCGCGGGCGCGAGGCGGCTGCAGGGAGAGCCATGGGGGCCGGGAGGGGCTCCCGGGGGTCGGTAGGAGCCGGTGAGGTGCTCCCGGGGGTCGGTACGAGCCGGTGAGGGGCTCCCGGGGGTCGTTAGGAGCCGGTGAGGTGCTCCCCGGGGGTCGGTAGGAGCCGGTGAGGGACTCCCGGGGGTCGGTAGGAGCCGGTGAGGTGCTCCCGGGGGTCGGTGTGATGCCGGTGAGGGGCTCCCGGGGGTCGGTAGGAGCCGGTGAGGTGCTCCCGTGGGTCGGTAGGAGCCGGTGAGGTGCTCCCGGGGGTCGGTAGGAGCCGGTGAGGTGCTCCCGTGGGTCGGTGTGATGCCGGTCAGGACGCACGGAGATGAAGGGCACGTGTGGAGGAGCCGCCGACCGGGGAGGAGTGTGGGTCTGCAGGCATGCAGTCCTTTAGTAAGATGCCTCGCTTCCTGTGGTTCCTACCCGCACGCACGCACGCGCCCCGTGCACGCACGAGCCCGGAGCATGTGATCGAGGCTGTTCAGTGTGCAGCCTCATTAAAAACACATGCACGCGCTCTGAACATGAAAAGTGATGTCATCATTTATTCAGAGAGACTTTCGTATTTCAGAAAGTCATCAAGTAAAAGTGTTTGTGTAGTTCATGACGTCATGATGACGCCTCTTCATGGCCACACGGTCAGAAGGATTCAGTGTTTATGTTCTAAAGATGAACGAGAGATCTGACATCAATAATAAAGACATGTCATGATCAACTCTTTGCAGACGTGTTGTTCTACAGTTGGAGTTCACTTCCTCTTCACTTCCTCTTCACTTCCTCTTCATGTGGCGTCTGAAGCAACGACTGGTGTGTCTGCAGAGGAAGAGACATGACAGCACTGTGGTCCCCAGCCCAGTCCTCTCCATGTATGCTGTGTATGCTTATGATTTACATGCCATTTACTATTCTCACACACACACACTCACACACACACACACACACACACACACACACACACACACACACACACCTATACATCATATCTAGGGTGAGGATGCATTGAGGGAAGAACCTGATCAGCTCGTGTTTCTGCATCTCGGTGCAGTTGAACAGGAAGTGGCGGAGTGGGTTTCTTCTTCTCTTCTCTCTCACCTTGTAGTGCAGCTGAAACTTTGTGAAGTAACTCATATGCACATTAATCACAGTCTACATCTTTTATAAAATGAAAACAAGTATGAGTATTGGTGGCGGTTTATCTTTTGATAGGTGGCATCTGCACTGGCTCCTGTGAAATCAAGAATCACATTTAAGAGTCTTCTCCTCACCTACAAAGCCTTGATTGGAGCCTGTAGTACCACATTACTCCACTAGAGTGCTTGTAGTACCATGTTACCCCACTAGAGAGCTTGTAGTACCATGTTACCCCACTAGAGAGCTTGTAGTACCATATTACTCCACTAGAGAGCTTGTAGTACCATATTACCACACTAGAGAGCTTGGTACATTACCCCACTAGAGAGCCTGTACCATATTACCCCACTAGAGAGCTTGTAGTACCATGTTACCCCACTAGAGAGCTTGTAGTACCATGTTACCCCACTAGAGAGCCTGTAGTACCATGTTGCCCCACTAGAGAGCTTGTAGTACCATGTTACCCCACTAGAGAGCTTGTAGTACCATGTTACCCCACTAGAGAGCTTATAGTACCATGTTACACCACTAGAGAGCTTGTAGTACCATGTTACCCCACTAGAGAGCTTGTAGTACCATATTACCCCACTAGAGAGCTTGTAGTACCATGTTACCCCACTAGAGAGCTTGTAGTACCATGTTACCCCACCAGAGAGCTTGTAGTACCATATTACCCCACTAGAGAGCTTGTAGTACCATATTACTCCACTAGAGAGCTTGTAGTACCATGTTACCCCACTAGAGCTTAGAATCATATTACCCCACTAGAGAGCCTGTGCCATATTACCCCACTAGAGAGCTTGTAGTACCATGTTACCCCACTAGAGAGCTTGTAGTACCATGTTACCCCACTAGAGAGCTTGTAGTACCATGTTACCCCACTAGAGAGCTTGTAGTACCACATTACCCCACTAGAGAGCATGTAGTACCACATTACCCCACTAGAGAGCTTGTAGTACCATATTACCCCACTAGAGAGCTTGTAGTACTATATTACCCCACTAGAGGGCTTGTAGTACCATGTTACCCCACTAGAGAGCTTGTAGTACCATGTTACCCCACTAGAGAGCTTGTAGTACCATGTTACCCCACTAGAGAGCTTGTAGTACCATGTTACCCCACTAGAGAGCTTGTAGTACCATATTACCCACTAGAGAGCTTGTAGTACCATATTACTCCACTAGAGAGCTTGTAGTACCATATTACCCCACTAGAGAGCTTGTAGTACTATATTACCCCACTAGAGGGCTTGTAGTACCATGTTACCCCACTAGAGAGCTTGTTACCCCACTAGAGAGCTTGTAGTACCATATTACCCCACTAGAGAGCTTGTAGTATCATATTACTCCACTAGAGGGCTTGTAGTACCATGTTACCCCACTAGAGAGCTTGTAGTACCATGTTACTCCACTAGAGAGCTTATAGTACCATGTTACCCCACTAGAGAGCTTGTAGTACCATGTTACCCCACTAGAGAGCTTGTAGTACCATGTTACCCCACTAGAAAGCTTGTAGTACCATATTACTCCACAAGAGAGCTTATAGTACCATGTTACCCCACTAGAGAGCTTGTAGTACCATGTTACCCCACTAGAGAGCTTGTAGTACCACATTACCCCACTAGAGAGCTTGTAGTACCATGTTAGCCCACTAGAGAGCTTGTAGTACCATATTACTCCACTAGAGAGCTTGTAGTACCATATTACTCCAATAGAGAGCTTGTAGTACCACATTACCCCACTAGAGAGCTTGTAGTACCATATTACCCCACTTAGGTGCTTGTGTACAATGTTACCCACTAGAGAGCTTGTGGTACCATGTTACCCACTAGAGAGCTTGTAGTACCATATTACCCCACTAGAGAGCTTGTAGTACCATGTTACCCCACTAGAGAGCTTGTAGTACCATGTTACTCCACTAGAGAGCTTGTAGTATCATGTTACCCCACTAGAGCTTGTAGTACCATATTGCCCCTAGAGGCTTGTGGTACCATGTTACCCCACTAGAGAGCTTGTAGTACCATGTTACCCCACTAGAGAGCTTAGAAAATTATATTACCCCACTAGAGTGCTTGTAGTACCATGTTACCCCACTAGAGGCTTGTGGTACCATATTACCCCACTAGAGAGCTTGTAGTACCATGTTACCCCACTAGAGAGCTTGTAGTACCATGTTACCCCACTAGAGAGCTTGTAGTACCATATTACCCAACTAGAGTGCTTGTAGTACCATGTTACCCCACTAGAGAGCTTGTAGTACCATGTTACTCCACTAGAGAGCTTGTAGTACCATGTTACCCCACTAGAGAGCTTGTAGTACCATGTTGCCCAACTAGAGGCTTAGTACCATGTTACCCCACTAGAGAGCATGTAGTACCATATTACCCCACTAGAGAGCTTGTAGTACCATGTTACCCCACTAGAGAGCATGTAGTACCATATTCCCACTAGAGAGCTTGTACCATGTTACCCCACTAGAGAGCTTGTAGTACCATGTTACCCCACTAGAGAGCATGTAGTACCATATTACCCCACTAGAGAGCTTGTAGTACCATGTTACCCCACTAGAGAGCTTGTAGTACCATGTTACCCCACTAGAGAGCATGTAGTACCATGTTACTCCACTAGAGAGCTTGTAGTACCATGTTACCCCACTAGTGAGCTTGTAGTACCATGTTACCCCACTAGAGAGCTTGTAGTACCATGTTACCCACTAGAGAGCTTGTAGTACCATGTTACCCCACTAGTGAGCTTGTAGTACCATGTTACCCCACTAGAGGCTTGTAGTACCATGTTACCCACTAGAGAGCTTAGTACCATGTTACCCCACTAGTGAGCTTGTAGTACCATGTTACCCCACTAGAGAGCTTGTAGTACCATGTTAACCCACTAGAGAGCATGTGAAAATTACCCCACTAGAGAGCTTGTAGTACCATGTTACCCACTAGAGAGCTTGTAGTACCATGTTACCCCACTAGTGAGCTTGTAGTACCATGTTACCCCACTAGAGAGCTTGTAGTACCATGTTACCCACTTAGAGAGCTTGGTACCATGTTACCCCACTAGAGAGCATGTAGTACCACACACCCCCACTAGAGCTTGTAGTACCATGTTACCCCACTAGAGAGCTTGTAGTACCATGTTACCCCACTAGTGAGCTTGTAGTACCATATTACCCCACTAGAGAGCTTGTAGTACCATGTTACCCCACTAGAGAGCTTGTAGTACCATGTTAACCCACTAGAGAGCTTGTAGTACCTCTAGTCTATTGTTCATCTAGTCACATGACATCTATTGATCATCTGGTCACATGACATCTATTGTTCATCTGGTCACATGACATCTATTGTTCATCTGGTCACATGACATCTATTGTTCATCTGGTCACATGACATCTATTGTTCATTGGTCACATGACATCTATTGTTCATCCGGTCACATGACATCTGTTGTTCACCTGGTCACATGACATCTATTGTTCATCTGGTCACATGACATCTATTGTTCATCTGGTCACATAACATCTATTGTTCATCTGGTCACATGACATCTATTGTTCATCTGGTCACATGACATCTATTGTTCATCTAGTCACATGACATCTATTGTTCATCTGGTCACATGACATCTATTGTTCATCTGGTCACATGACATCTATTGTTCATCTGGTCACATGACATCTATTGTTCACCTGGTCACATGACATCTATTGATCATCTGGTCACATGACATCTATTGTTCATCTGGTCACATGACATCTATTGTTCATCTGGTCACATGACATCTATTGTTCACCTGGTCACATGACATCTATTGTTCATCTGGTCACATGACATCTATTGTATATCTGGTCACATGACATCTATTGTTCATCTGGTCACATGACATCTATTGTTCATCTGGTCACATAACATCTATTGTTCATCTGGTCACATTACATCTATTGTTCATCTGGTCACATGACATCTATTGTTCACCTGGTCACATGACATCTATTGTTCATCTGGTCACATGACATCTATTGTTCATCTGGTCACATGACATCTATTGTTCACCTGGTCACATGACATCTATTGTTCATATGGTCACATGACATCTATTGTTCATCTGGTCACATGACATCTATTGTTCATCTGGTCACATGACATCTATTGTTCATCCGGTCACATGACATCTATTGATCGTCCTCTGTTCTCTCCTCAAGGTTTCTTCCCTTTTTCCCCCCTGAAAAGTTTTTTCCTATTTCTTGTGAGTTGTTCCTGATCCGATGTGAGGTCAAAGGTCAAAGGTCAGGGATGTCTATGTGTTCAGATTGTAAAGCCCTATGAGGGGAGTTTGTAATTTGTGATTTCGGGCTGTACAAAATAGCTGAATTGAATTGAATCTCCTTTCTGGGAGTTTGTGGTCCTAACCATCTACAGCCACTAGAGGGCGCTGTAGTCTAGTACAATAGGACTTCACAATAGAAACTCCAGAAACTCAATATTACAGTTTTTTTCGTTAGCTAAACGACAGCGGGCACAACTGGAGTCACATGTGCAAAACTCTAACTCCAGTCTGCCCAGCAGCAGTTCATGTGGACCAAACTCTAGTTTGTTTTTCATTGCTTGAACACAGTTTTCAAAACTCTAACACTTATCCCATGACTTTAACCACAACCTGCACAACACTGAGGATCTACAGCACTTTGTTCAAATGCTAACACACTGCTGTCAACACTGTGAACCACACATTCAAAACGGAATACATTTCAACCTTGTGCCTCTCAAACACTGCTGATTGCAATTTCAGCTGAAAGGCTAAGCAGGTGTCTTGTTTTAGACTTGTTAGTGAACACACACACATATATATACAGTATATAGATATATATTACAGTATATATACTGTAAGTAGAGCTCAGAAAGACTCATTTTGGAAATGGAACAAGGAAGACGGGTTCGTGGAGGGAGAAGGGAGGCAGGAAGAGGGGGATGCGTGGAGGAAGACAAAGAGCTGTTATTCCAGATGAAATAAGGGCTACACTTATAGACCATGTCATGTGATGTCGTGAACCAAGTGTTTGGTCACCACCCACATGACCAAAGGTCTCTTTTGGAAGCCATGCGTGCCGGATGTGAGGACACGAGTCCAGAGGCCTGCCAGGTGGATCAGGCCCTCCAGAAGGTGACCTTTGAGTCCCTGTTAGTCCCTGTGAGTCCCTTTGAGTCCCTTTGAGTCCCTGTGAGTCCCTGTGAGTCCCTTTGAGTCCCTGTGAGTCCCTGTGAGTCCCTGTGAGTCCCTGTTAGTCCCTGTGAGTCCCTTTTGAGTCCCTGTGAGTCCCTGTGAGTCCCTGTGAGTCCCTTTGAGTCCCTGTGGTCCTGAGTCCCTGAGTCCCTGTGAGTCCCTGTGAGTCCTTTGAGTCCCTGTGAGTCCCTGTGAGTCCCTTTGAGTCCTTTGAGTCCCTGTGAGTCCCTTTGAGTCCCTGTGGAGTCCCTTGAGTCCCTGTGAGTCCCTGAGTCCTGTGAGTCCCTGAGTCCCTGTGTGTCCCTGTTAGTTCCTGTGAGTCCCTTTGAGTCCCTGTTAGTCTCTGTCAGTCCCTGTGAGTCCCTGTGAGTCCCTGTGGTCCCTGTGAGTCCTGTGGAGTCCTTTGAGTCCCTGTGAGTCCTGTGAGTCCCTGTGAGTCCCTTTGAGTCCCTGTGAGTCCCTTGAGTCCCTGTGAGTCCCTGTGAGTCCCTGTGAGTCCTTTGAGTCCCTGTGAGTCCCTGTGAGTCCTTTGAGTCCCTGTGAGTCCTGTGAGTCCCTGTGAGTCCCTTTGAGTCCCTGTGAGTCCTTGTCCCTGTGAGTCCCTTTGAGTCCCTGTGAGTCCCTTGAGTCCCTGTGAGTCCCTTGAGTCCCTGAGTCCCTGAGTCCTGTGAGTCCCTGTGAGTCCCTGTGAGTCCCTTTGTGAGTCCCTTTGAGTCCCTGTGAGTCCCTTTGAGTCCCTGTGAGTCCCTGAGTCCCTGTGAGTCCCTGTTAGTCCCTGTGAGTCCCTGTGAGGCCCTGTGAGTCCCTGTGAGTCCCTTTGAGTCCCTTTGAGTCCCTGTGAGTCCCTGTGAGTCCCTTTGAGTCCCTGTGAGTCCCCTGGGTCCCTTGAGTCCCTGTGAGTCCCTGTGAGTCCCTGTGAGTCCTTTGAGTCCCTGTGAGTCCCTGTGAGTCCTTGAGTCCCTTTGAGTCCCTGTGAGTCCTGTGAGTCCCTGAGTCCCTGAGTCCCTTTGAGTCCCTGTGAGTCCCTGTTAGTCCCTGTGAGTCCCTTTGAGTCCCTGTGAGTCCCTGTGAGTCCCTTTGAGTCCCTGTGAGTCCCTTTGAGTCCCTGTGAGTCCCTTTGAGTCCCTGTGAGTCCCTGTGAGTCCCTGTGAGTCCCTTTGAGTCCCTGTGAGTCCCTGTGAGTCCCTTTGAGTCCCTGAGTCCCTGTGAGTCCCTGTGAGTCCCTGAGTCCCTGTGAGTCCCTGAGTCCCTGTGAGTCCCTGAGTCCCTGTGAGTCCCTGAGTCCCTTTGAGTCCCTGTGAGTCCCTTTGAGTCCCTTTGAGTCCCTGTGAGTCCCTGTGAGTCCCTGTGAGTCCCTGAGTCCCTGTGAGTCCCTTTGAGTCCCTGTGAGTCCCTTGAGTCCCTGTGAGTCCCTGTGAGTCCCTGAGTCCTTGAGTCCCTGTGAGTCCCTGAGTCCCTTTGAGTCCCTGTGAGTCCCTTTGAGTCCTGTGAGTCCCTGAGTCCCTTTGAGTCCCTTTGAGTCCCTGTGAGTCCTTTGAGTCCCTGTGAGTCCCTTTGAGTCCCTGTGAGTCCCTTTGAGTCCCTGAGTCCTGTGAGTCCCTGTGAGTCCCTTTGAGTCCCTGTGAGTCCCTGTGAGTCCCTTTGAGTCCCTTTGAGTCCCTGTGAGTCCCTTTGAGTCCCTGTGAGTCCCTGAGTCCCTTTGAGTCCCTGTTAGTCACTGTGAGTCCCTGTGAGTCCCTTTGAGTCCCTGTGAGTCCCTTTGAGTCCCTTTGAGTCCCTGTGAGTCCCTGTGAGTCCCTGTTAGTCCCTGTGAGTCCATGTGAGTCCCTTTGAGTCCCTGTGAGTCCCTTTGAGTCCCTGTGAGTCCCTGTGAGTCCCTTTGAGTACCTGTGAGTCCCTTTGAGTCCCTGTGAGTCCCTTTGAGTCCCTGTGAGTCCCTGTTAGTCCCTGTGAGTCCCTTTGAGTCCCTGTGAGTCCCTGTTAGTCCCTTTGAGTCCATGTGAGTCCCTTTGAGTCCCTGTGAGTCCCTGTTAGTCCCTGTGAGTCCCTTTGAGTCCCTGTGAGTCCCTGTGAGTCCCTTTGAGTCCATGTGAGTCCCTGAGTCCCTGTGAGTCCCTGAGTCCCTGAGTCCCTGTGAGTCCCTGAGTCCCTGTGAGTCCCTGTGAGTCCCTTTGAGTCCATGTGAGTCCCTTTGAGTCCCTTTGAGTCCCTTTGAGTCCCTGTTAGTCCCTGTGAGTCCCTGTGATTCCCTGTGAGTCCCTGTGAGTCCCTTTGAGTCCATGTGAGTCCCTGTGAGTCCCTTTGAGTCCATGTGAGTCCATGTGAGTCCCTTTGAGTCCATGTGAGTCCCTGAGTCCCTGTGAGTCCCTGTGAGTCCCTGTGAGTCCCTGAGTCCCTGTGAGTCCCTGTGAGTCCCTTTGAGTCCATGTGAGTCCCTTTGAGTCCCTTTGAGTCCCTGTTAGTCCCTGTGAGCCCCTTTGAGTCCCTGTGAGTCCCTGTGAGTCCCTTTGAGTCCCTGTGAGTCCCTGAGTCCCTGTGAGTCCCTTTGAGTCCCTGTGAGTCCCTGTGAGTCCCTTTGAGTCCCTGTTAGTCCCTGTGAGTCCCTGTGAGTCCCTGTGAGTCCCTTTGAGTCCCTGAGTCCCTGTGAGTCCCTTTGAGTCCCTTTGAGTCCCTGTGAGTCCCTTTGAGTCCCTGTTAGTCCCTGTGAGTCCCTTTGAGTCCCTGAGTCCCTGTGAGTCCCTGTGAGTCCCTGAGTCCCTGTGAGTCCCTGAGTCCCTGTGAGTCCCTGAGTCCCTGTGAGTCCCTGTGAGTCCCTTTGAGTCCATGTGAGTCCCTTTGAGTCCCTTTGAGTCCCTTTGAGTCCCTTTGAGTCCCTGTGAGTCCCTGAGTCCCTGTGAGTCCCTGTGAGTCCCTTTGAGTCCCTGTGAGTCCCTGTGAGTCCCTTTGAGTCCCTTTGAGTCCCTGTGAGTCCCTGTGAGTCCCTTTGAGTCCCTTTGAGTCCCTGTGAGTCCCTTTGAGTCCCTGTGAGTCCCTGAGTCCCTTTGAGTCCCTGTTAGTCCCTGTGAGTCCCTGTGAGTCCTTTGAGTCCCTTTGAGTCCCTGTGAGTCCCTTTGAGTCCCTTTGAGTCCCTGTGAGTCCCTGTTGGTCCCTGTGAGTCCTTTGAGTCCCTGTGAGTCCCTGTGAGTCCCTGTGAGTCCCTTTGAGTCCCTGTGAGTCCCTGTGAGTCCCTTTGAGTCCCTTTGAGTACCTGTGAGTCCCTTTGAGTCCCTGTGAGTCCTTTGAGTCCCTGTGAGTCCCTGTTAGTCCCTGTGAGTCCCTTTGAGTCCCTGTGAGTCCCTGTTTGTCCCTTTGAGTCCATGAGTCCCTTTGAGTCCTGTGAGTCCCTGTGAGTCCCTTGAGTCCCTGTGAGTCCCTGAGTCCCTGTGAGTCCCTGTGAGTCCCTGAGTCCCTGAGTCCCTGTGAGTCCCTGAGTCCCTGTGAGTCCCTGTGAGTCCCTTTGAGTCCATGTGAGTCCCTTTGAGTCCCTTTGAGTCCCTTTGAGTCCCTGTTAGTCCCTGTGAGTCCCTGTGAGTCCCTGTGAGTCCCTTTGAGTCCATGTGAGTCCCTGTGAGTCCCTTTGAGTCCATGTGAGTCCATGAGTCCCTTTGAGTCCATGTGAGTCCCTGAGTCCTGTGAGTCCCTGTGAGTCCCTGTGAGCCCCAGAGTCCCTGTGAGTCCCTGTGAGCCCCTTTGAGCCCATGTGAGTCCCTGTGAGTCCCTGAGTCCCTGTGAGTCCCTTTGAGTCCCTGTGAGTCCCTGGGTCCTTTGAGTCCTGAGTCCCTGTGAGTCCTTTGAGTCCTTTGAGTCCCTGTGAGTCCCTGTGAGTCCCTTTGAGTCCCTTTGAGTCCTGTGAGTCCCTGTGAGTCCCTGTGAGTCCCTTTGAGTCCCTGTGAGTCCCTGTGAGTCCCTTTGAGTCCCTGTGAGTCCTGGGTCCCTTTGAGTCCTTTGAGTCCCTGTGAGTCCCTGTGAGTCCTTTGAGTCCTTTGAGTCCCTGTGAGTCCCTTTGAGTCCCTGTGAGTCCCTGAGTCCCTTGAGTCCCTGTGAGTCCCTGTGAGTCCCTGTGAGTCCCTGAGTCCCTGTGAGTCCCTTTGAGTCCCTGTGAGTCCCTGTGAGTCCCTTTGAGTCCCTTTGAGTCCCTGTGAGTCCCTTTGAGTCCCTTTGAGTCCCTGTGAGTCCCTTTGAGTCCCTGTGAGTCCCTTGAGTCCTGTGAGTCCCTGTGAGTCCCTGTGAGTCCCTTTGAGTCCCTGTGAGTCCCTTTGAGTCCCTGTGAGTCCCTGTTAGTCCCTGTGAGTCCATTTGAGTCCCTGTGAGTCCCTGTGAGTCCCTTTGAGTCCCTGTGAGTCCTTTGAGTCCCTGTCCCTGTGAGTCCCTGGGAGTCCCTTTGAGTCCCTGTGAGTCCCTGAGTCCCTGTGAGTCCCTTTGAGTCCTGTGAGTCCTGTGAGTCCCTGAGTCCCTGAGTCCCTGTGAGTCCCTTTGAGTCCCTGTGAGTCCCTGTGAGTCCCTTTGAGTCCATGTGAGTCCATGTGAGTCCCTTTGAGTCCCTGTGAGTCCCTGAGTCCCTGTGAGTCCCTGTGAGTCCCTGTGAGTCCCTGTGAGTCCCTTTGAGTCCATGTGAGTCCCTTTGAGTCCCTGTGAGTCCCTGTGAGTCCTTTGAGTCCCTGTGAGTCCCTGAGTCCCTGTGAGTCCCTTTGAGTCCCTGTGAGTCCCTGTGAGTCCCTTTGAGTCCCTGTTAGTCCCTGCGAGTCCCTGTGAGTCCCTGTGAGTCCCTTTGAGTCCCTGAGTCCCTGTGAGTCCCTTTGAGTCCCTTTGAGTCCCTGTGAGTCCCTGTGAGTCCCTTTGAGTCCCTGTTAGTCCCTGTGAGTCCCTTTGAGTCCCTGAGTCCCTGTGAGTCCCTGTGAGTCCCTGAGTCCCTGTGAGTCCCTGAGTCCCTGTGAGTCCCTGAGTCCCTGTGAGTCCCTGTGAGTCCCTTTGAGTCCATGTGAGTCCCTTTGAGTCCCTTTGAGTCCCTTTGAGTCCCTTTGAGTCCCTGTGAGTCCCTGAGTCCCTGTGAGTCCCTGTGAGTCCCTTTGAGTCCCTGTGAGTCCCTGTGAGTCCCTTGAGTCCTTTGAGTCCCTGTGAGTCCCTGTGAGTCCTTTGAGTCCCTTTGAGTCCCTGTGAGTCCCTTTGAGTCCCTGTGAGTCCCTGAGTCCCTTTGAGTCCCTGTTAGTCCCTGTGAGTCCCTGTGAGTCCCTTTGAGTCCCTGTGAGTCCCTTTGAGTCCCTTTGAGTCCCTGTGAGTCCCTTTGAGTCCCTTTGAGTCCCTGTGAGTCCCTGTTAGTCCCTGTGAGTCCCTGTGAGTCCCTTTGAGTCCCTGTGAGTCCCTGTGAGTCCCTTTGAGTCCCTGTGAGTCCCTGTGAGTCCCTTTGAGTCCCTTTGAGTACCTGTGAGTCCCTTTGAGTCCCTGTGAGTCCCTTTGAGTCCCTGTGAGTCCCTGTTAGTCCCTGTGAGTCCCTTTGAGTCCCTGTGAGTCCCTGTGAGTCCCTTTGAGTCCATGTGAGTCCCTTGAGTCCCTGAGTCCCTGTGAGTCCCTGTGAGTCCCTGAGTCCCTGAGTCCCTGTGAGTCCCTGAGTCCCTGTGAGTCCCTGTGAGTCCCTTTGAGTCCATGTGAGTCCTTTGAGTCCTTTGAGTCCCTTTGAGTCCCTGTTAGTCCCTGTGAGTCCCTGTGAGTCCCTGTGAGTCCCTTTGAGTCCATGTGAGTCCCTGTGAGTCCCTTTGAGTCCATGTGAGTCCATGTGAGTCCTTTGAGTCCATGTGAGTCCCTGAGTCCCTGTGAGTCCCTGTGAGTCCCTGTGAGTCCCTGAGTCCCTGTGAGTCCCTGTGAGTCCTTTGAGTCCATGTGAGTCCTTTGAGTCCTTTGAGTCCTGTTGGTCCTGTGAGCCCCTTTGAGTCCCTGTGAGTCCCTGTGAGTCCCTTTGAGTCCCTGTGAGTCCCTGAGTCCCTGTGAGTCCCTTTGAGTCCCTGTGAGTCCCTGTGAGTCCCTGTGAGTCCCTGTGAGTCCCTTTGAGTCCCTGAGTCCCTGTGAGTCCCTTTGAGTCCCTTTGAGTCCCTGTGAGTCCCTGTGAGTCCCTTTGAGTCCCTGTTAGTCCCTGTGAGTCCCTTTGAGTCCCTGAGTCCCTGTGAGTCCCTTTGAGTCCCTGAGTCCCTGTGAGTCCCTGTGAGTCCCTGAGTCCCTGTGAGTCCCTGTGAGTCCCTTTGAGTCCATGTGAGTCCCTTTGAGTCCCTTTGAGTCCCTTTGAGTCCCTTTGAGTCCCTGTGAGTCCCTGTGAGTCCCTGTTAGTCCCTGTGAGTCCCTGTGAGTCCCTGTGAGTCCCTGTGAGTCCCTTTGAGTCCCTTTGAGTCCCTGTGAGTCCCTGTGAGTCCCTTTGAGTCCCTTTGAGTCCCTGTGAGTCCCTTTGAGTCCCTGTGAGTCCCTGAGTCCCTTTGAGTCCCTGTTAGTCCCTTTGAGTCCCTGTGAGTCCCTTTGAGTCCCTTTGAGTCCCTGTGAGTCCCTTTGAGTCCCTTTGAGTCCCTGTGAGTCCCTGTTAGTCCCTGTGAGTCCCTGTGAGTCCCTTTGAGTCCCTGTGAGTCCCTTTGAGTCCCTGTGAGTCCCTTTGAGTACCTGTGAGTCCCTTTGAGTCCCTGTGAGTCCCTTTGAGTCCCTGTGAGTCCCTGTTAGTCCCTGTGAGTCCCTTTGAGTCCCTGTGAGTCCCTGTTGGTCCTTTGAGTCCATGTGAGTCCCTTTGAGTCCCTGTGGAGTCCTTTGAGTCCCTGTGAGTCCCTGAGTCCCTGTGAGTCCCTGTGAGTCCCTGAGTCCCTGAGTCCCTGTGAGTCCCTGTGAGTCCCTTTGAGTCCATGTGAGTCCCTTTGAGTCCCTTTGAGTCCCTTTGAGTCCCTGTTAGTCCCTGTGAGTCCCTGTGAGTCCCTGTGAGTCCCTTTGAGTCCATGTGAGTCCCTGTGAGTCCCTTTGAGTCCATGTGAGTCCATGTGAGTCCTTTGAGTCCATGTGAGTCCCTGAGTCCCTGTGAGTCCCTGTGAGTCCCTGTGAGTCCCTGAGTCCCTGTGAGTCCCTGTGAGTCCCTTTGAGTCCATGTGGTCCTTTGAGTCCCTTTGAGTCCCTGTTGGTCCCTGTGAGCCCTTTGAGTCCTGTGAGTCCCTGTGAGTCCCTTTGAGTCCCTGTGAGTCCCTGAGTCCCTGTGAGTCCCTTTGAGTCCCTGTGAGTCCCTGTGAGTCCCTTTGAGTCCCTGTTAGTCCCTGTGAGTCCCTGTGAGTCCCTTTGAGTCCCTGAGTCCCTGTGAGTCCCTTTGAGTCCCTTTGAGTCCCTGTGAGTCCCTGTGAGTCCCTTTGAGTCCCTGTGAGTCCCTGTTAGTCCCTGTGAGTCCCTTTGAGTCCCTGTGAGTCCCTGTGAGTCCCTGTGAGTCCCTTTGAGTCCCTGTGAGTCCCTGTGAGTCCCTTTGAGTCCCTTTGAGTACCTGTGAGTCCCTTTGAGTCCCTGTGAGTCCCTTTGAGTCCCTTTGAGTCCCTTTGAGTCCCTGTGAGTCCCTGTGAGTCCCTTTGAGTCCCTGTGAGTCCCTGTGAGTCCCTGAGTCCCTTTGAGTCCCTGTTAGTCCCTGTGAGTCCCTGTGAGTCCCTTTGAGTCCCTGTGAGTCCCTTTGAGTCCCTTTGAGTCCCTGTGAGTCCCTTTGAGTCCCTTTGAGTCCCTGTGAGTCCCTGTTAGTCCCTGTGAGTCCCTTTGAGTCCCTGTGAGTCCCTGTGAGTCCCTGTGAGTCCCTTTGAGTCCCTGTGAGTCCCTGTGAGTCCCTTTGAGTCCCTTTGAGTACCTGTGAGTCCCTTTGAGTCCCTGTGAGTCCCTTTGAGTCCCTGTGAGTCCCTGTTAGTCCCTGTGAGTCCCTTTGAGTCCCTGTGAGTCCCTGTTAGTCCCTTTGAGTCCATGTGAGTCCCTTTGAGTCCCTGTGAGTCCCTGTGAGTCCCTTTGAGTCCCTGTGAGTCCCTGAGTCCCTGTGAGTCCCTGTGAGTCCCTGAGTCCCTGAGTCCCTGTGAGTCCCTGAGTCCCTGTGAGTCCCTGTGAGTCCCTTTGAGTCCATGTGAGTCCCTTTGAGTCCCTTTGAGTCCCTTTGAGTCCCTGTTAGTCCCTGTGAGTCCCTGTGAGTCCCTGTGAGTCCCTTTGAGTCCATGTGAGTCCCTGTGAGTCCCTTTGAGTCCATGTGAGTCCATGTGAGTCCCTTTGAGTCCATGTGAGTCCCTGAGTCCCTGTGAGTCCCTGTGAGTCCCTGTGAGTCCCTGTGAGTCCCTTTGAGTCCATGTGAGTCCTTTGAGTCCCTTTGAGTCCCTGTTGGTCCCTGTGAGCCCTTTGAGTCCCTGTGAGTCCCTGTGAGTCCCTTTGAGTCCCTGTGAGTCCCTGAGTCCCTGTGAGTCCTTTGAGTCCCTGTGAGTCCCTGTGAGTCCTTTGAGTCCCTGTTAGTCCCTGGAGTCCCTGTGAGTCCCTGTGAGTCCTTTGAGTCCCTGAGTCCCTGTGAGTCCCTTTGAGTCCCTTTGAGTCCCTGTGAGTCCCTGTGAGTCCTTTGAGTCCCTGTTAGTCCCTGTGAGTCCTTTGAGTCCCTGGGTCCCTGTGAGTCCCTGTGAGTCCCTGAGTCCCTGTGAGTCCCTGAGTCCCTGTGAGTCCTGTGAGTCCTTTGAGTCCATGTGAGTCCTTTGAGTCCTTTGAGTCCCTTTGAGTCCTTTGAGTCCCTGTGAGTCCCTGGAGTCCCTGTGAGTGCCTGTGAGTCCCTGTGAGTCCCTTTGAGTCCCTGTGAGTCCCTGTGAGTCCCTTTGAGTCCCTTTGAGTCCCTGTGAGTCCCTTTGAGTCCCTTTGAGTCCCTTTGAGTCCCTGTGAGTCCCTTTGAGTCCCTGTGAGTCCCTGAGTCCCTTTGAGTCCCTGTTAGTCCCTGTGAGTCCCTGTGAGTCCCTTTGAGTCCCTGTGAGTCCCTGTGAGTCCCTGAGTCCCTGTGAGTCCCTGTGAGTCCCTGTGAGTCCCTTTGAGTCCCTTTGAGTACCTGTGAGTCCCTTTGAGTCCCTGTGAGTCCCTTTGAGTCCCTGTGAGTCCCTGTTAGTCCCTGTGAGTCCCTTTGAGTCCCTGTGAGTCCCTGTTAGTCCTTTGAGTCCATGTGAGTCCCTTTGAGTCCCTGTGAGTCCCTGTGAGTCCCTTTGAGTCCCTGTGAGTCCCTGTGAGTCCTTTGAGTCCCTGTGAGTC
This sequence comes from Pseudoliparis swirei, assembly GCF_029220125.1. Taxonomy (NCBI): domain Eukaryota; kingdom Metazoa; phylum Chordata; class Actinopteri; order Perciformes; family Liparidae; genus Pseudoliparis; species Pseudoliparis swirei. The sequence continues at coordinate 31,021,181 of NC_079394.1, read as the reverse complement.
CCTGAGTCCCTGTGAGTCCCTGTGAGTCCCTTGAGTCCCTGTGAGTCCCTGTGAGTCCCTGTGAGTCCCTGTGAGTCCCTTTGAGTCCATGTGAGTCCCTTTGAGTCCCTTTGAGTCCCTTTGAGTCCCTGTTAGTCCCTGTGAGTCCCTGTGAGTCCCTGTGAGTCCCTTTGAGTCCATGTGAGTCCCTGTGAGTCCCTTTGAGTCCATGTGAGTCCATGTGAGTCCCTTTGAGTCCATGTGAGTCCCTGAGTCCCTGTGAGTCCCTGTGAGTCCCTGTGAGTCCCTTTGAGTCCATGTGAGTCCCTTTGAGTCCCTTTGAGTCCCTGTGAGTCCCTGTGAGTCCCTTTGAGTCCCTGTGAGTCCCTGAGTCCTTTGAGTCCCTGTGAGTCCCTGAGTCCCTGTGAGTCCCTTTGAGTCCCTGTGAGTCCCTGTGAGTCCTTTGAGTCCCTGTTAGTCCCTGTGAGTCCCTGTGAGTCCCTTTTGAGTCCCTGTGAGTCCCTGAGTCCCTTTGAGTCCCTGTTGGTCCCTGTGAGTCCGTTTGAGTCCCTTTGAGTCCCTGTTGGTCCCTGTGAGTCCTTTGAGTCCCTGTGAGTCCCTGTGAGTCCCTGTGAGTCCTTTGAGTCCCTGTGAGTCCCTGTGAGTCCCTGTGAGTCCCTTTGAGTCCCTGTGAGTCCCTGTGCGTCCTTTGAGTCCCTGTGAGTCCCTTTGAGTCCCTGTGAGTCCCTGTGAGTCCTTTGAGTCCCTGTGAGTCCCTTTGAGTCCCTGTTAGTCCCTGTGAGTCCCTGTGAGTCCCTTTGAGTCCCTGTGAGTCCCTGTGAGTCCCTTTGAGTCCCTGTGAGTCCCTTTGAGTCCCTTTGAGTCCCTGTGAGTCCCTGTGAGTCCCTTTGAGTCCCTTTGAGTCCCTGTTAGTCCCTTTGAGTCCCTGTGAGTCCCTGTGAGTCCCTTTGAGTCCATGTGAGTCCCTTTGAGTCCCTGTGAGTCCCTGAGTCCCTGTGAGTCCCTGTGAGTCCCTGTGAGTCCCTGTGAGTCCCTTTGAGTCCCTTTGAGTCCCTGTTAGTCCCTGTGAGTCCCTTTGAGTCCCTGTGAGTCCCTGTGAGTCCCTTTGAGTCCCTTTGAGTCCCTGTTAGTCCCTGTGAGTCCCTTTGAGTCCCTGTGAGTCCCTGAGTCCCTGTGAGTCCCTTTGAGTCCCTGTGAGTCCCTTTGAGTCCCTGTGAGTCCCTGTGAGTCCCTTTGAGTCCATGTGAGTCCCTGTGAGTCCCTTTGAGTCCCTTTGAGTCCCTGTGAGTCCCTGTGAGTCCCTGTGAGTCCCTTTGAGTCCCTGTTAGTCCCTGTGAGTCCCTGTGAGTCCCTTTGAGTCCCTTTGAGTCTCTGTGAGTCCCTGTGAGTCCCTTTGAGTCCCTGTTAGTCCCTGTGAGTCCCTTTGAGTCCCTGTGAGTCCCTGTGAGTCCTTTGAGTCCCTGTTAGTCCCTGTGAGTCCTTTGAGTCCCTGTGAGTCCCTGTGAGTCCCTGAGTCCTTTGAGTCCCTTTGAGTCCCTTTGAGTCCCTGTGAGTCCCTTTGAGTCCCTGTGAGTCCCTTTGAGTCCTTTGAGTCCCTGTTGAGTCCCTGTGAGTCCCTTTGAGTCCCTGTGAGTCCCTTTGAGTCCCTGTTAGTCCCTGTGAGTCCCTTTGAGTCCCTGTGAGTCCCTGTGAGTCCCTGTGAGTCCCTTTGAGTCCCTGTGAGTCCCTGTGAGTCCCTTTGAGTCCCTGTGAGTCCTTTGAGTCCCTTTGAGTCCCTGTGAGTCCTTTGAGTCCCTGTGAGTCCCTTTGAGTCCCTTTGAGTCCCTTTGAGTCCCTGTGAGTCCCTTTGAGTCCCTGTGAGTCCCTGTGAGTCCCTTTGAGTCCCTTTGAGTCCCTGTGAGTCCCTGTGAGTCCCTGTGAGTCCCTTTGAGTCCCTTTGAGTCCCTGTGAGTCCCTGTGAGTCCCTGTGAGTCCCTGAGTCCCTGTGAGTCCTTGAGTCCCTGTGAGTCCCTGTGAGTCCCTGTGAGTCCCTTTGAGTCCCTGTGAGTCCCTGTGAGTCCCTTTGAGTCCCTTTGAGTCCCTGTGAGTCCCTGTGAGTCCCTTTGAGTCCCTTTGAGTCCCTGTGAGTCCCTGTGAGTCCCTGTGAGTCCCTTTGAGTCCCTGTGAGTCCCTGTTAGTCCCTTTGAGTCCATGTGAGTCCCTTTGAGTCCCTGTGAGTCCCTGTGAGTCCCTTTGAGTCCCTGTGAGTCCCTTTGAGTCCCTGTGAGTCCCTGAGTCCCTGTGAGTCCCTGTGAGTCCCTGAGTCCCTGAGTCCCTGTGAGTCCCTGAGTCCCTGTGAGTCCCTGTGAGTCCCTTTGAGTCCATGTGAGTCCCTTTGAGTCCCTTTGAGTCCCTTTGAGTCCCTGTTAGTCCCTGTGAGTCCCTGTGAGTCCCTGTGAGTCCCTTTGAGTCCATGTGAGTCCCTGTGAGTCCCTTTGAGTCCATGTGAGTCCATGTGAGTCCCTTTGAGTCCATGTGAGTCCCTGAGTCCCTGTGAGTCCCTGTGAGTCCCTGTGAGTCCCTGAGTCCCTGTGAGTCCCTGTGAGTCCCTTTGAGTCCATGTGAGTCCCTTTGAGTCCCTTTGAGTCCCTGTTAGTCCCTGTGAGCCCCTTTGAGTCCCTGTGAGTCCCTGTGAGTCCCTTTGAGTCCCTGTGAGTCCCTGAGTCCCTGTGAGTCCCTTTGAGTCCCTGTGAGTCCCTGTGAGTCCCTGTGAGTCCCTGTGAGTCCCTTTGAGTCCCTGAGTCCCTGTGAGTCCCTTTGAGTCCCTTTGAGTCCCTGTGAGTCCCTGTGAGTCCCTTTGAGTCCCTGTTAGTCCCTGTGAGTCCCTTTGAGTCCCTGAGTCCCTGTGAGTCCCTGTGAGTCCCTGAGTCCCTGTGAGTCCCTGAGTCCCTGTGAGTCCCTGAGTCCCTGTGAGTCCCTGTGAGTCCCTTTGAGTCCATGTGAGTCCCTTTGAGTCCCTTTGAGTCCCTTTGAGTCCCTTTGAGTCCCTGTGAGTCCCTGAGTCCCTGTGAGTCCCTGTGAGTCCCTTTGAGTCCCTGTGAGTCCCTGTGAGTCCCTTTGAGTCCCTTTGAGTCCCTGTGAGTCCCTGTGAGTCCCTTTGAGTCCCTTTGAGTCCCTGTGAGTCCCTTTGAGTCCCTGTGAGTCCCTGAGTCCCTTTGAGTCCCTGTTAGTCCCTTTGAGTCCCTGTGAGTCCCTTTGAGTCCCTTTGAGTCCCTGTGAGTCCCTTTGAGTCCCTTTGAGTCCCTGTGAGTCCCTGTTAGTCCCTGTGAGTCCCTTTGAGTCCCTGTGAGTCCCTGTGAGTCCCTGTGAGTCCCTTTGAGTCCCTGTGAGTCCCTGTGAGTCCCTTTGAGTCCCTTTGAGTACCTGTGAGTCCCTTTGAGTCCCTGTGAGTCCCTTTGAGTCCCTGTGAGTCCCTGTTAGTCCCTGTGAGTCCCTTTGAGTCCCTGTGAGTCCCTGTTAGTCCCTTTGAGTCCATGTGAGTCCCTTTGAGTCCCTGTGAGTCCCTGTGAGTCCCTTTGAGTCCCTGTGAGTCCCTGAGTCCCTGTGAGTCCCTGTGAGTCCCTGAGTCCCTGAGTCCCTGTGAGTCCCTGTGAGTCCCTTTGAGTCCATGTGAGTCCCTTTGAGTCCCTTTGAGTCCCTTTGAGTCCCTGTTAGTCCCTGTGAGTCCCTGTGAGTCCCTGTGAGTCCCTTTGAGTCCATGTGAGTCCCTGTGAGTCCCTTTGAGTCCATGTGAGTCCATGTGAGTCCCTTTGAGTCCATGTGAGTCCCTGAGTCCCTGTGAGTCCCTGTGAGTCCCTGTGAGTCCCTGAGTCCCTGTGAGTCCCTGTGAGTCCCTTTGAGTCCATGTGAGTCCCTTTGAGTCCCTTTGAGTCCCTGTTAGTCCCTGTGAGCCCCTTTGAGTCCCTGTGAGTCCCTGTGAGTCCCTTTGAGTCCCTGTGAGTCCCTGAGTCCCTGTGAGTCCCTTTGAGTCCCTGTGAGTCCCTGTGAGTCCCTTTGAGTCCCTGTTAGTCCCTGTGAGTCCCTGTGAGTCCCTTTGAGTCCCTGAGTCCCTGTGAGTCCCTTTGAGTCCCTTTGAGTCCCTGTGAGTCCCTGTGAGTCCCTTTGAGTCCCTTTGAGTCCCTGTGAGTCCCTGTTAGTCCCTGTGAGTCCCTTTGAGTCCCTGTGAGTCCCTGTGAGTCCCTGTGAGTCCCTTTGAGTCCCTGTGAGTCCCTGTGAGTCCCTTTGAGTCCCTTTGAGTACCTGTGAGTCCCTTTGAGTCCCTGTGAGTCCCTTTGAGTCCCTTTGAGTCCCTTTGAGTCCCTGTGAGTCCCTGTGAGTCCCTTTGAGTCCCTGTGAGTCCCTGTGAGTCCCTGAGTCCCTTTGAGTCCCTGTTAGTCCCTGTGAGTCCCTGTGAGTCCCTTTGAGTCCCTGTGAGTCCCTTTGAGTCCCTTTGAGTCCCTGTGAGTCCCTTTGAGTCCCTTTGAGTCCCTGTGAGTCCCTGTTAGTCCCTGTGAGTCCTTTGAGTCCCTGTGAGTCCCTGTGAGTCCCTGTGAGTCCCTTTGAGTCCCTGTGAGTCCCTGTGAGTCCCTTTGAGTCCCTTTGAGTACCTGTGAGTCCCTTTGAGTCCCTGTGAGTCCCTTTGAGTCCCTGTGAGTCCCTGTTAGTCCCTGTGAGTCCCTTTGAGTCCCTGTGAGTCCCTGTTAGTCCCTTTGAGTCCATGTGAGTCCCTTTGAGTCCCTGTGAGTCCCTGTGAGTCCCTTTGAGTCCCTGTGAGTCCCTGAGTCCCTGTGAGTCCCTGTGAGTCCCTGAGTCCCTGAGTCCCTGTGAGTCCCTGAGTCCCTGTGAGTCCCTGTGAGTCCCTTTGAGTCCATGTGAGTCCCTTTGAGTCCCTTTGAGTCCCTTTGAGTCCCTGTTAGTCCCTGTGAGTCCCTGTGAGTCCCTGTGAGTCCCTTTGAGTCCATGTGAGTCCCTGTGAGTCCCTTTGAGTCCATGTGAGTCCATGTGAGTCCCTTTGAGTCCATGTGAGTCCCTGAGTCCCTGTGAGTCCCTGTGAGTCCCTGTGAGTCCCTGTGAGTCCCTTTGAGTCCATGTGAGTCCCTTTGAGTCCCTTTGAGTCCCTGTTAGTCCCTGTGAGCCCCTTTGAGTCCCTGTGAGTCCCTGTGAGTCCCTTTGAGTCCCTGTGAGTCCCTGAGTCCCTGTGAGTCCCTTTGAGTCCCTGTGAGTCCCTGTGAGTCCCTTTGAGTCCCTGTTAGTCCCTGCGAGTCCCTGTGAGTCCCTGTGAGTCCCTTTGAGTCCCTGAGTCCCTGTGAGTCCCTTTGAGTCCCTTTGAGTCCCTGTGAGTCCCTGTGAGTCCCTTTGAGTCCCTGTTAGTCCCTGTGAGTCCCTTTGAGTCCCTGAGTCCCTGTGAGTCCCTGTGAGTCCCTGAGTCCCTGTGAGTCCCTGAGTCCCTGTGAGTCCCTGTGAGTCCCTTTGAGTCCATGTGAGTCCCTTTGAGTCCCTTTGAGTCCCTTTGAGTCCCTTTGAGTCCCTGTGAGTCCCTGAGTCCCTGTGAGTCCCTGTGAGTCCCTGTGAGTCCCTTTGAGTCCCTGTGAGTCCCTGTGAGTCCCTTTGAGTCCCTTTGAGTCCCTGTGAGTCCCTGTGAGTCCCTTTGAGTCCCTTTGAGTCCCTGTGAGTCCCTTTGAGTCCCTGTGAGTCCCTGAGTCCCTTTGAGTCCCTGTTAGTCCCTGTGAGTCCCTGTGAGTCCCTTTGAGTCCCTGTGAGTCCCTTTGAGTCCCTTTGAGTCCCTGTGAGTCCCTTTGAGTCCCTTTGAGTCCCTGTGAGTCCCTGTTAGTCCCTGTGAGTCCCTGTGAGTCCCTTTGAGTCCCTGTGAGTCCCTGTGAGTCCCTGTGAGTCCCTTTGAGTCCCTGTGAGTCCCTGTGAGTCCCTTTGAGTCCCTTTGAGTACCTGTGAGTCCCTTTGAGTCCCTGTGAGTCCCTTTGAGTCCCTGTGAGTCCCTGTTAGTCCCTGTGAGTCCCTTTGAGTCCCTGTGAGTCCCTGTTAGTCCCTTTGAGTCCATGTGAGTCCCTTTGAGTCCCTGTGAGTCCCTGTGAGTCCCTTTGAGTCCCTGTGAGTCCCTGTGAGTCCCTTTGAGTCCCTGTGAGTCCCTGAGTCCCTGTGAGTCCCTGTGAGTCCCTGAGTCCCTGAGTCCCTGTGAGTCCCTGAGTCCCTGTGAGTCCCTGTGAGTCCCTTTGAGTCCATGTGAGTCCCTTTGAGTCCCTTTGAGTCCCTTTGAGTCCCTGTTAGTCCCTGTGAGTCCCTGTGAGTCCCTGTGAGTCCCTTTGAGTCCATGTGAGTCCCTGTGAGTCCCTTTGAGTCCATGTGAGTCCATGTGAGTCCCTTTGAGTCCATGTGAGTCCCTGAGTCCCTGTGAGTCCCTGTGAGTCCCTGTGAGTCCCTGAGTCCCTGTGAGTCCCTGTGAGTCCCTTTGAGTCCATGTGAGTCCCTTTGAGTCCCTTTGAGTCCCTGTTAGTCCCTGTGAGCCCCTTTGAGTCCCTGTGAGTCCCTGTGAGTCCCTTTGAGTCCCTGTGAGTCCCTGAGTCCCTGTGAGTCCCTTTGAGTCCCTGTGAGTCCCTGTGAGTCCCTTTGAGTCCCTGTTAGTCCCTGTGAGTCCCTGTGAGTCCCTTTGAGTCCCTTTGAGTCCCTGAGTCCCTGTGAGTCCCTTTGAGTCCCTTTGAGTCCCTGTGAGTCCCTGTGAGTCCCTTTGAGTCCCTGTTAGTCCCTGTGAGTCCGTTTGAGTCCCTTTGAGTCCCTGTTAGTCCCTGTGAGTCCCTTTGAGTCCCTGTGAGTCCCTGTGAGTCCCTGTGAGTCCCTTTGAGTCCCTGTGAGTCCCTGTGAGTCCCTGTGAGTCCCTTTGAGTCCCTGTGAGTCCCTGTGAGTCCCTTTGAGTCCCTGTGAGTCCCTTTGAGTCCCTGTGAGTCCCTGTGAGTCCCTTTGAGTCCCTGTGAGTCCCTTTGAGTCCCTGTTAGTCCCTGTGAGTCCCTGTGAGTCCCTTTGAGTCCCTGTGAGTCCCTGTGAGTCCCTTTGAGTCCCTGTGAGTCCCTTTGAGTCCCTTTGAGTCCCTGTGAGTCCCTGTGAGTCCCTTTGAGTCCCTTTGAGTCCCTGTTAGTCCCTGTGAGTCCCTTTGAGTCCCTGTGAGTCCCTGTGAGTCCCTTTGAGTCCATGTGAGTCCCTTTGAGTCCCTGTGAGTCCCTGAGTCCCTGTGAGTCCCTGTGAGTCCCTGTGAGTCCCTGTGAGTCCCTTTGAGTCCCTTTGAGTCCCTGTTAGTCCCTGTGAGTCCCTTTGAGTCCCTGTGAGTCCCTGTGAGTCCCTTTGAGTCCCTTTGAGTCCCTGTTAGTCCCTGTGAGTCCCTTTGAGTCCCTGTGAGTCCCTGAGTCCCTGTGAGTCCCTTTGAGTCCCTGTGAGTCCCTTTGAGTCCCTGTGAGTCCCTGTGAGTCCCTTTGAGTCCATGTGAGTCCCTGTGAGTCCCTTTGAGTCCCTTTGAGTCCCTGTGAGTCCCTGTGAGTCCCTGTGAGTCCCTTTGAGTCCCTGTTAGTCCCTGTGAGTCCCTGTGAGTCCCTTTGAGTCCCTTTGAGTCCCTGAGTCCCTGTGAGTCCCTTTGAGTCCCTTTGAGTCTCTGTGAGTCCCTGTGAGTCCCTTTGAGTCCCTGTTAGTCCCTGTGAGTCCCTTTGAGTCCCTGTGAGTCCCTGTGAGTCCCTTTGAGTCCCTGTTAGTCCCTGTGAGTCCCTTTGAGTCCCTGTGAGTCCCTGTGAGTCCCTGTGAGTCCCTTTGAGTCCCTTTGAGTCCCTTTGAGTCCCTGTGAGTCCCTTTGAGTCCCTGTGAGTCCCTTTGAGTCCCTTTGAGTCCCTGTTAGTCCCTGTGAGTCCCTTTGAGTCCCTGTGAGTCCCTGTGAGTCCCTTTGAGTCCCTGTGAGTCCCTGTGAGTCCCTTTGAGTCCCTTTGAGTCCCTGTGAGTCCCTGTGAGTCCCTTTGAGTCCCTGTGAGTCCCTGTGAGTCCCTTTGAGTCCCTGTGAGTCCCTTTGAGTCCCTTTGAGTCCCTGTGAGTCCCTTTGAGTCCCTGTGAGTCCCTGTGAGTCCCTTTGAGTCCCTTTGAGTCCCTGTGAGTCCCTTTGAGTCCCTGTGAGTCCCTGTGAGTCCCTTTGAGTCCCTTTGAGTCCCTGTTAGTCCCTGTGAGTCCCTGTGAGTCCCTTTGAGTCCCTTTGAGTCCCTGTGAGTCCCTGTGAGTCCCTGTGAGTCCCTGAGTCCCTGTGAGTCCCTGTTAGTCCCTGTGAGTCCCTGTGAGTCCCTGTGAGTCCCTTTGAGTCCCTGTGAGTCCCTGTGAGTCCCTTTGAGTCCCTTTGAGTCCCTGTGAGTCCCTGTGAGTCCCTTTGAGTCCCTTTGAGTCCCTGTTAGTCCCTGTTAGTCCCTGTGAGTCCCTGTGAGTCCCTGTGAGTCCCTGTTAGTCCCTGTGAGTCCCTGTGAGTCCCTTTGAGTCCATGTGAGTCCCTGTGAGTCCCTGAGTCCCTGTGAGTCCCTGTGAGTCCCTGTGAGTCCCTGTGAGTCCCTTTGAGTCCCTGTGAGTCCCTGTGAGTCCCTGTGAGTCCCTGTGAGTCCCTGTGAGTCCCTTTGAGTCCCTGTGAGTCCCTGTGAGTCCCTGTGAGTCCCTTTGAGTCCCTGTGAGTCCCTGTGAGTCCCTTTGAGTCCCTTTGAGTCCCTGTGAGTCCCTGTGAGTCCCTTTGAGTCCCTGTGAGTCCCTGTGAGTCCCTTTGAGTCCCTTTGAGTCCCTGTGAGTCCCTTTGAGTCCCTGTGAGTCCCTGTGAGTCCCTTTGAGTCCCTGTGAGTCCATGTGAGTCCCTGTGAGTCCCTGTTAGTCCCTGTGAGTCCCTGTGAGTCCCTTTGAGTCCCTTTGAGTCCCTGTTAGTCCCTGTGAGTCCCTTTGAGTCCCTTTGAGTTCCTGTTAGTCCCTGTGAGTCCCTGTGAGTCCCTGTGAGTCCCTTTGAGTCCCTTTGAGTCCCTGTTAGTCCCTGTTAGTCCCTGTGAGTCCCTGTGAGTCCCTGTGAGTCCCTGTGAGTCCCTTTGAGTCCCTGTGAGTCCCTGTTAGTCCCTGTGAGTCCCTGTGAGTCCCTGTGAGTCCCTGTTAGTCCCTGTGAGTCCCTGTGAGTCCCTGTTAGTCCCTGTGAGTCCCTTTGAGTCCCTTTGAGTTCCTGTTAGTCCCTGTGAGTCCCTGTGAGTCCCTGTGAGTCCCTTTGAGTCCCTGTGAGTCCCTGTGAGTCCCTTTGAGTCCCTTTGAGTCCCTGTTAGTCCCTGTTAGTCCCTGTGAGTCCCTGTGAGTCCCTGTGAGTCCCTGTGTGAGGTCTGAAGGTCTGAAGGCCTGAAGCCGGCGTGTCCTCGTGGCCTGTAGGCGTTAATCACGGATCAGCATCTCGGGTTTCACCTGGTGGACGTCCCGACGCTCAGGGACGACGTGACCGTCCAGCAACAGCTCTCCAACATCCTCCTCAGCCATGAGTGTGTGTGTGTGTGTGTGTGTGTGTGTGTGTGTGTGTGTGTGTGTTCAAAGGCTTTCCAGGCCACAGCACTTATGGATGAAGGGGGGGGGGACTAGTTCAAATTTATTGCCCGCGTCAGCTGTGTCAAATTTGGCGAGCTCAAATGGTCGGCTTGCAAATGGCCGGCCGATACCGAAGGGTCAGGCGCCCCGTTGACCTCTGGGCGTGACGCGGCGCCGGTCGGCCGAGAGGAAACCGCTCTCCTGCTCCGGGGTCGTTCGTCGAGGGGACCACCCACTGGACCCTCCCTGTTTGTGCAGGGTCACACAGAAGTGGCCAGTTGCTCTTTATGGCGAGATGTTTACGACGTGGTCGGAGCTGTTGGAGACCACCAGTTCTCCTCCACTGGGCCGCCGCCGGGCATCATGGGGGATTTGGCAATCGCTCAAAAAGTCTGTGAAGAACTTTTTCTTCCGTTTAATTCATGACATTTTCTACAAAGACATATTGATGGGGACGGTGAACAGCACTGAGGTCCAGCTGCTGGGCGCTCTGAGGGGGAGGAGTCGCGCCATGAGGGCGTGAGGCTGGTGTGACGCCTCAGGGCTGCTGACGGACGTCACGGAGAAGAAGAAGAAAAGAAAATATAGTCGAAGGAAACTCCTTTTCTTTCTCTAAGGTCTGTTGAGAGGACAACGAGGCGAGGTCCCGTTAGCAACGTCCTTTTAGCAACGTCCCATTAGCAATGTGCTGTTAGCAACATCCTTTTAGCAACGTCCCGTTAGCAACGTCCTTTTAGCAACGTCCAATTAGCAACGTCCCGTTAGCAACGTCCAATTAGCAACGTGCCGTTAGCAACGTCCAATTAGCAACGTGCCGTTAGCAACGTGCCGTTAGCGGCGTCCTGTGGAGGTCATATCATATCCTGGAGGAATGACGTCTCATCTGGCCTGATGACGTCCGAGTGGGAAGCGAAACGAAGAAAAGGAACACAAACCACCTGGTGGGAGGAGCTACCATGTGAGGTACACCTGGTGGGAGGAGCTACCATGTGAGGTACACCTGGTGGGAGGAGCTTCCATGTGAGGTACACCTGGTGGGAGGAGCTACCATGTGAGGAGACATAGAGGAGGGGACGAAGAGGAGGCGACGAAGAGGAGGATACTTCTCCTCCTTCCTCTCCTTCTTTTCTCCTCTCTCCTCCTCCTCTCCTCCTCTTCCCTCTCTTTCCTCTCCTCTCCTCCTCCTCCTCCTCCTCCTCTTGTTGATTCCTGTGAAGATGAAACAAACCTTTTGTCTTCATCATATGTTTTTCTCTCTGTAAGTGTGACCAGTGAGCAGATAAAAGGGAAGTGTGTGTGTGTGTGTGTGGGTCATAAGGTGTCATTAGGCTCCTCACTCTGAAATACAAAGCTACAGTAAGGGGGGCAGGAGGACTCTGAGGACCAGCTCCATTTAGGACTCTGAACCCACATCAGTAGACCCACAGGGTCCTCGGTAGACCCTCTCAGGGTCCTCGGTAGACCCCCACAGGGTCCTCAGTAGACCCTCTCAGGGTCCTCAGTAGACCCCCACAGGGTCCTCAGTAGACCCCCACAGGGTCCTCGGTAGACCCTCTCAGGGTCCTCAGTAGACCCCCACAGGGTCCTCAGTAGACCCCCACAGGGGCCTCAGTGGTGCCCACCCACACCAGGAGGGCTTCAGGGAGGGACTTCTCCTGAAGCCAGTGAGCAGCCTCACCCGAGACAGACGCAGCAGCAGCCCGGAGGACCCGCACCGGGACCAGGACCTGCACCGAGCCCAGAAGGACCCGCACCGGGACCAGGACCTGCACCGAGCCCAGAAGGACCCGCACCGGGACCAGGACCTGCACCGAGCCCAGAAGGACCCGCACCGGGACCAGGACCTGCACCGAGCCCAGAAGGACCCGCACCGGGACCAGGACCTGCACCGAGCCCAGAAGGACCCGCACCGGGACCAGGACCTGCACCGAGCCCAGGAGGACCTGCAGCCCGGGCCCGACCCTCTGGTGATGGCCCGTGGCGCGGCTCTCCTGCGGCCCCCCCCCCCTCTGCGCCCGGTGAGGTGAACCCGCCCCGGTGCGCATGGACAGGTGAGGGAGCGCGCGACACCGTGGGAGCTCCGCGTCCTCCCGGGACTCCTGAGCCCAGGATGTACGGACTCAACCAGCGCTGCCTGTACATGTAAGACCCCGAGAGAGCGCGCGCGCGTGTGTGTGTGTGTGTGTGTGTGTGTGTCATCACGTGGCTGACTTCTTGTGCGCCCCTGCAGATCGTTTCACCTCCTCGTGCTGTGGAGCCACGCTCAGGTGAGGACCGTAACTCATCATTAATGTGATGTGTATCCTCCGGTCTCAGGCCAGAAACACGTGATGCATTTCATTTCTCCCTGTGCATGAGAAGGGGGAGAGTCACCCGTCTCCTACTTTTAAGCAGTACGTGAGCGCGCAGCGCGGCGGCGCGCCGGACCCGCTGAGTCGCCGCCAGGTCCGGGTCTACCAGCTCTACAGCCGCACCAGCGGCAAGCACGTCCAGATCCCGGGGCCCCGGGTCTCCGCCACCGCCGAGGACGGGGACGTGTTCGGTGAGTGGGGGGGGGTACGTGAAGGCCCTCTAGGGGTACGTGAAGGTCTTCTAGGGGGTACCTGAAGGCCCTCTAGGGGTACGTGAAGGTCTTCTAGGGGGTACCTGAAGGCCCTCTAGGGGTACGTGAAGGTCTTCTAGGGGGTACCTGAAGGCCCTCTAGGGGTACGTGAAGGCCCTCTAGGGGGTACCTGAAGGCCCTCTAGGGGGTACCTGAAGGCCCTCTAGGGGGTACGTGAAGGTCCTCTAGGGGGTACCTGAAGGCCCTCTAGGGGGTACGTGAAGGCCCTCTAGGGGGTACCTGAAGGTCCTCTAGGGGGTACGTGAAGGCCCTCTAGGGGGTACATGAAGGCCCTCTAGGGGGTACCTGAAGGCCCTCTAGGGGGTACGTGAAGGTCCTCTAGGGGGTACCTGAAGGCCCTCTAGGGGGTACCTGAAGGCCCTCTAGGGGGTACCTGAAGGCCCTCTAGGGGGTACCTGAAGGCCCTCTAGGGGGTACATGAAGGCCCTCTAGGGGGTACCTGAAGGCCCTCTAGGGGGTACGTGAAGGCCCTCTAGGGGGTACCTGAAGGCCCTCTAGGGGGTACGTGAAGGCCCTCTAGGGGGTATACGTGAAGGTCCTCTAGGGGGTACCTGAAGGCCCTCTAGTTTTAAATTTTTTTTCTTTAATCAGTCGGAAAAATATATTATTTTGAAAAAGGAGCGGATCCACCCGTGTGTCTGAGCCGCGTTCAGGAGTCTTAAAGTTGTGGTTTATCGCTGCAGGCGAGTCTCACGCGCCGAACCCTCTGCTGGCGGCACATTTCAGTGACAAAGAATCTTAAAACATATTCAACCTGCTCAATGAATTCTGTCACTTCAGGGAAATGACAACTGTTTTCAAGTTGGCCGATAAAGTCGCTGCTGTGTGGGCGAGTGAACAGCGGAACATTCTACATGTTTCAGACGTTGACCGGGTGGAAGAGGCTTTTAAAAGTGTTTGAGCGGTACTCCAACCACAAAAGACCCGACTGCAATAGAATAGACCTGCAACCCATTTGTAAACAAACCCACCCGGTGAATCGAGCCCGTCCGAGCTAGAAAAAAATGTGTTGGAGATGCAAATGACGGTGGCCTTAAGGGACATTTCACACAACAACTCTGTGTTCTAATGACAGCGACCAGAACTCAGTTAGGAGCAGCGGACCAAACACACGTCTGTGTCGCCGTCTCCATCAGCGACTCGTTGCAGGTCAACAAGCACGGCTCACACTCGGCGTAATGATGAGTTGTAGTTTTGGCACTTTATGCCCTTCATATAATTGTATGACGTCATTTTTATGACGTCATTTATATTGCCGGTCCGTGAAAATAATTTCTGACACGGAACCGGTCCGTGGCTCAAAAAAGGTTGGGGACCTCTGCTCTAGGGGGTACCTGAAGGTCCTTCAGGGGGTACGTGAAGGCCCTCTAGGGGGTACGTGAAGGCCCTCTATGGGGTACCTGAAGGTCCTCTAGGGGGTACCTGAAGGTCCTTCAGGGGGTATGTGAAGGCCCTCTATGGGGTACCTGAAGGTCCTCTAGGGGGTACCTGAAGGTCCTTCAGGGGGTACCTGAAGGCCCTCTAGGGGGTACGTGAAGGCCCTCTAGGGGGTACCTGAAGGTCCTTCAGGGGGTACGTGAAGGCCCTCTATGGGGTACCTGAAGGCCCTCTAGGGGGTACCTGAAGGTCCTTCAGGGGGTACGTGAAGGCCCTCTATGGGGTACCTGAAGGTCCTTCAGGGGGTACGTGAAGGCCCTCTATGGGGTACCTGAAGGCCCTCTAGGGGGTACGTGAAGGTCCTCTAGGGGGTACCTGAAGGCCCTCTAGGGGGTACCTGAAGGTCCTCTAGGGGGTACGTGAAGGTCCTCTAGGGGGTACCTGAAGGTCCTCTAGGGGGTACCTGAAGGCCCTCTAGGGGGTACATGAAGGCCCTCTAGGGGGTACGTGAAGGCCCTCTAGGGGGTACCTGAAGGCCCTCTAGGGGGTACGTGAAGGTCCTCTAGGGGGTACCTGAAGGCCCTCTAGGGGGTACCTGAAGGTCCTCTAGGGGGGTACGTGAAGGTCCTCTAGGGGGTACGTGAAGGTCCTCTAGGGGGTACCTGAAGGCCCTCTAGAGGGTACGTGAAGGTCCTCTAGGGGGTACCTGAAGGTCCTCTAGAGGGTACGTGAAGGTCCTCTAGGGGGTACCTGAAGGCCCTCTAGAGGGTACGTGAAGGTCCTCTAGGGGGTACGTGAAGGTCCTCTAGAGGGTACGTGAAGGTCCTCTAGGGGGTACCTGAAGGTCCTCTAGGGTGTACGTGAAGGTCCTCTAGGGGGTACCTGAAGGCCCTCTAGAGGGTCGTGAAGGTCCTCTAGGGGTACGTGAAGGTCCTCTAGAGGTGCGTGAAGGTCCTCTAGGGGGTACCTGAAGGCCCTCTAGAGGGTACGTGAAGGTCCTCTAGGGGGTACGTGAAGGTCCTCTAGGGGGTACCTGAAGGTCCACTAGAGGGTACGTGAAGGCCCTCTAGGGGGTACGTGAAGGTCCTCTAGGGGGTACGTGAAGGCCCTCTAGGGGGTACCTGAAGGTCCTCTTGGGGTACTTGAAGGTCTTCTAGGGGGTACATGAAGGCCCTCTAGGGGTACCTGAAGGTCTTCTAGGGGTACTTGAAGGTCCTTCAGGGGTGCGTGAAGGTCCTCTAGGGGTACCTGAAGGTCCTCTAGGGGTGCGAAGGTCCTTCAGAAGTGCGTGAAGGTCCTCTTGGGGTACTTGAAGGTCTTCTAGGGGGTACATGAAGGCCCTCTAGGGGTACCTGAAGGTCTTCTAGGGGTACGTGAAGGCCCTCTAGAGGGTACGTGAAGGTCCTCTAGGGGGTACCTGAAGGTCCTTCAGGGGGTACGCGAAGGTCCTTCAGGGGGTACGGGAAGGCCCTCTAGGGGGTACATGAAGGCCCTCTAGAGGGTACGTGAAGGTCCTCTAGGGGGTACATGAAGGCCCTCTAGGGGGTACCTGAAGGTCCTCTAGGGGGTACGTGAAGGTCCTCTAGGGGGTACCTGAAGGTCCTTCAGGGGGTACCTGAAGGCCCTCTAGAAGGTACGTGAAGGTCCTCTAGGGGGTACGTGAAGGCCCTCTAGGGGGTACCTGAAGGTCCTCTAGGGGGTACGTGAAGGTCCTCTAGGGGGTACCTGAAGGTCCTCTAGGGGGTACGCGAAGGTCCTTCAGGGGGTACGTGAAGGCCCTCTAGGGGGTACGTGAAGGCCCTCTAGGGGGTATACGTGAAGGTCCTCTAGGGGTACCTGAAGGCCCTCTAGGCGTACCTGAAGGTCCTCTAGGGGGTACCTGAAGGTCCTCTAGGAGGTACGTGAAGGCCCTCTAGGGGGTACCTGAAGGCCCTCTAGGGGGTACGTGAAGGCCCTCTAGGGGGTACGTGAAGGTCCTCTAGGGGAGTGCGTGAAGGTCCTCTAGGGGTACCTGAAGGCCCTCTAGAGGTGCGTGAAGGGCCCCTAGGGGTACCTGAAGGTCCTCTAGGTGCGTGAAGGCCCTCTAGAGGGTACGTGAAGGTCCTCTAGGGGGGTACCTGAAGGCCCTCTAGGGGTGCGTGAAGGTCCTCTAGGGTGCGTGAAGGTCCTCTAGGGGTGCGTGAAGGTCCTCTAGGGGGTACCTGAAGGCCCTCTAGAGGGTACGTGAAGGTCCTCTAGGGGGTACGTAAAGGTCCTCTAGGGAAGTGCGTGGAGGCCCTCTAGAGGGTACGTGAAGGCCCTCTAGGGGGTACCTGAAGGTCCGCTAGGGGGTACGTGAAGGTCCTCTAGGGGGTACCTGAAGGCCCTCTAGGGGTGTGAAGGTCCTTCAGGGGTACGTGAAGGTCCTCTAGGGGTGCGTGAAGGCCCTCTAGAGGTGCGTGAAGGTCCTCTAGGGGGTACGTGAAGGTCCTCTAGGGGGTACCTGAAGGTCCTTCAGGGGGTACGCGAAGGTCCTTCAGGGGGTACGGGAAGGCCCTCTAGGGGGTACATGAAGGCCCTCTAGGAGGTACCTGAAGGTCCTCTAGGGGGTACATGAAGGTCCTCTAGGGGGTACGTGAAGGTCCTCTAGGGGGTACCTGAAGGTCCTTCAGGGGGTACATGAAGGCCCTCTAGAGGGTACGTGAAGGCCCTCTAGGGGGTACCTGAAGGTCCGCTAGGGGGTACGTGAAGGTCCTCTAGGGGGTACCTGAAGGTCCTCTAGGGGGTACGCGAAGGTCCTTCAGGGGGTACGTGAAGGTCCTCTAGGGGGTACCTGAAGGTCCTTCAGGGGGTACCTGAAGGCCCTCTAGGGGGTACCTGAAGGTCCTCTAGGGGGTACGTGAAGGTCCTCTAGGGGGTACCTGAAGGTCCTTCAGGGGGTACGCGAAGGTCCTTCAGGGGGTACGGGAAGGCCCTCTAGGGGGTACATGAAGGCCCTCTAGAGGGTACATGAAGGTCCTCTAGGGGGTACATGAAGGCCCTCTAGGGGGTACCTGAAGGCCCTCTAGGGGGTACATGAAGGCCCTCTAGAGGGTACATGAAGGCCCTCTAGTGGGTACGTGAAGGTCCTCTAGGGGGTACGTGAAGGTCCTCTAGGGGGTACCTGAAGGTCCTCTAGTGGGTACGTGAAGGTCCTCTAGGGGGTACGTGAAGGTCCTCTAGGGGGTACCTGAAGGTCCTCTAGGGGGTACGTGAAGGTCCTCTAGGGGGTACGTGAAGGTCCTCTAGGGGGTACCTGAAGGTCCTTCAGGGGGTACGTGAAGGCCCTCTAGAGGGTACGTGAAGGTCCTTCAGGGGGTACGTGAAGGTCCTCTAGGGGGTACGCGAAGGTCCTTCAGGGGGTGCGTGAAGGTCCTCTAGGGGGTACGTGAAGGTCCTCTAGGGGGTACCTGAAGGTCCTCTAGGGGGTATACGTGAGATTTCTCTAAATATATTTCATATTAGGATCCATTATCGGAGAGGAACCATATATGGTCACTTCGTTGACGTTGATTTTCTGTAAAGGTTACAAAATCCTGTAAAAATAGTTATTTAATAAATATTCAATTCAATATAAATGTAAGTTCATAAGCTTAATTGTCTATATTCTACTCAAAATCAGACACTGGTGGCTCAGCGCTGTGGGTTACATTGTTTTCCCCCACAATGCATTGCTCTGGTTTCGGGGTGCTTGTGGATTCCAGTGGTTCTGCCGGTCTCTCCTCCTGATGGAGAGGACGCCCGGCTGTGTATTGACCCTGTGAGGGTGTGACGTGTACTAATGGGAGAGGTTCACACCTCATTGTGGTCTCACCTGCCCGTCAGAGGCCTCAAAGGACCAGGATGTAAAACCACTTCCTGTCTGGGATGATGTGTGACCAGCTATTGCGCAACAGAGCCGGTCCTGCTCTCGTAGTGGACTCTCTAAGAGGTCCGTCACAGGACTCCAGGACTTCTGGGGTGCCTGACGGTGGAGCCTCAAGGCCCCCTGCTGGGAGCGCCTCCTCCTCCTCCTCCTCCTCGCGCCTCCCTGTGGGAGTGTGCTCAGCCTCTGTGGTAATTGGGCCTCCTGCTGCATCCATGAGGTCTCTGGCGAGGAAGAGGCTGATTAGGACGCCACCATTGTCTCCACAGCCCCAATACACACACACACACACACACACACACACACACACACACACACACACACACACACACACACACACACACACACACACACACACGATGCTACGCCCGGTTAAGACACAGTGACTGCAGGACGATGTGTATTCTGAGATACTTACAGGCTCCTGATGACTCAGCAGTTTCTGTGTCAGGCTGTATCACCTCCTCAATTATCATTACTACAAAATAAAAGCACATAATGATAGTAACAGGTAACATACAGGTAACATAATAAAAGCACATAATGATAGTAACAGGTAACATACAGGTAACATAATATATATATATAAATATTATATATAATATTAATATATAAAATATTAATATGTATATATATATATTAATATATATATTATATTACTATTAGATATATATCATATTAATATATATATATATAATATGAATATATATATATAATATTAATATGTATATATATATTGATATATATTATATTAATATTAGATATATATCATATTAATATGTATATACAGTATATATATTATATTAATATATGTATATTATATTATTATATATATATACATATATTCATATTATATATATATTATATTAATATATTAATATAGATATTATGTTAATATATATATATTATATTAATATATATATTATGTTAATATATATATATATATTAATATATGTGTGTTTGTTAGAAAGAAGTGTCGACAAAATATGAGTTGCTTGTCTTGACCTTCTCCTCCCTCCCCCTCCTCTCCTCTCTCCTCCCTCTCTCCCCTCCCCCCCCCACTCTCTCCTGCAGCTCGTCTCTTCGTGGAGACGGACACCTTTGGGAGTCGTGTGAGGATCCGAGGAGCAGAGAGCGGTCTCTACCTGTGTGTGAGCCGGAGGGGAAAGCTGGTTGGGAAGGTACCGCACACGTCACCTGTGTTGTCTGGTTGCCATGGCAACATGAAGCTCATTGTTAAGTGAAGTTATAGCGTGTGTCCAGTCATCTCTATGACGGAAACATTTTAATTGACAACAGAGCAGCTGTAGAGAGGGTGACACCTGAACCCACCGTCACACGAGGACCAATCAGAGAGACTCACGTCTCGTCACTTGAGAGGCAGCACTGAGGGCTCATGAATCACGTCTATGAGCCAGGTCAAAGGTCAACCGGCTGTGAGCCGCTGTGTGGTGGTGTAACCTGTCAATCACACAACAGACAACAACCACAGCTCAGCCAATAGGAAGAGAGACAAGTCTGCACGAGAAGAGAAGACCATCTGAACAGCTGTGTGCGTCTCTGACGTGATGATGTCATCGTGTCTCTGACGTGATGATGTCATCGTGTCTCTGACGTGATGATGTCATCGTGTCTCTGACGTGATGATGTCATCGTGTCTCCACATATTCTCAAGGCTTATGAGCATGTTGCTAAGAGTTAGATGAGAAGATCCTTCTGGTGGCCCTCTACCTGTCAGATGCTGCTCTGTGTCTGTTCTGTCTGCTCTGTGTCTGTTCTGTCTGCTCTGTGTCTGCTCTGTGTCTGTTCTGTCTGCTCTGTGTCTGCTCTGTGTCTGCTCTGTGTCTGCTCTCTGTCTGCTCTCTGTCTGCTCTGTGTCTGCTCTGTGTCTGCTCTGTGTCTGTTCTGTCTGCTCTGTGTCTGCTCTGTGTCTGTTCTGTCTGCTCTGTGTCTGCTCTGTGTCTGCTCTCTGTCTGCTCTCTGTCTGCTCTGTGTCTGCTCTGTGTCTGCTCTGTGTCTGTTCTGTCTGCTCTGTGTCTGCTCTGTGTCTGTTCTGTCTGCTCTGTGTCTGCTCTCTGTCTGCTCTCTGTCTGCTCTGTGTCTGCTCTCTGTCTGCTCTCTGTCTGCTCTGTGTCTGCTCTGTGTCTGCTCTGTGTCTGTTCTGTCTGCTCTGTGTCTGCTCTGTGTCTGTTCTGTCTGCTCTGTGTCTGCTCTGTGTCTGCTCTGTGTCTGCTCTCTGTCTGCTCTCTGTCTGCTCTGTGTCTGCTCTGTGTCTGCTCTGTGTCTGTTCTGTCTGCTCTGTGTCTGTTCTGTCTGCTCTGTGTCTGCTCTGTGTCTGTTCTGTCTGCTCTCTGTCTGCTCTGTGTCTGCTCTGTGTCTGTTCTGTCTGCTCTGTGTCTGCTCTGTGTCTGTTCTGTCTGCTCTGTTTCGGCTCTGTCTGCTCGTGTTTCAACTCAAGAACCTCTTCTCCGTCTCCTGCCGCAGCCCAACGGCCGGAGCAGGGACTGCATCTTCACGGAGATCGTCCTGGAGAACAACTACACGGCCTTCCAGAACGCCAAGCGGCGGGGCTGGTACGTGGCGTTCAGCAGGAAGGGGCGGCCCGTCAAGGCCTCCAGGACCCGGGAGAACCAGCGGGAGGTCCACTTCATCAAGCGGCTGCACACGGGCCCGCCCCCCTTCCCCAACACCGACCAGAGCAAACACTTTGAGTTCACCCGCTTCCCGGCCGCGCAGCGAGCGAAGCGCAACAGGAAGTCGCGCGGCTCTCGCTAACGCGACGCCGGCCGACAGCGGCGACGGACGCCATTTTGTTTTGTATATTTTTTGATAGTTAAAATGCCAGAAATCTAACGTCAAATATATTGTAAGGTGATGATGTGTAAATACTGTGAGAGAGTAAAGAAGATGGCTTATATTTAAGAGTCCAGTGGGGAGTGGACCGGTGAGACTCTGAGTGGGACTCAAGGTCATGTGACCCGATGACATCATCACGCTCAAGATCTGCTCAACGGATTCAACAAGCAACCAAATACACGAGAACACAAGACACTGAGAACCACCCCATTGTTCCCATTGTTCCCATTGTTCCCATTGTTCACATTGTTCCCATTGTTTACTGTACATTGTTTACTGTACATTGTTTACATTGTTCCCATTGTTTACTGTACATTGTTTACTGTACATTGTTAACATGGTTTCACATTGTTTACTGTACATTGTTTACATGGTTTCACATTGTTTACATGGTGTCATGCAGCGGTAACCACACATTGCTCAACCCTTTTGGAGGTGAATGAAAAGCAGCTGCAAGGTTTTCTGAGGAGCCGATTGGTCGGCAGCCCAGTGATGGATTCTTGAATTCAACGTCAGTGAAGTCAGAGAAGGTCGAGATTTGGAAGATTTTGGGACACGTGAAACTCGTGGTGGCGCTAGAGAGCCGACCTGGAGGTCAGGACGTCATCCTCACTGACTCCCTCAGCTCTAGGGTGTGAGGTGTGAATGATGTTGAGATGTTTCATGAAGTTAACATGGAGGACGTGTGGCTGTGTTTTTATCAATGAGACCGGTTTGTACCGCGATGATGAGAGGAACACGTTTGATAGGTTGGTGGGAGTACACACACACACTGATGGTTTTATTCCACAGGGAAACACAGCATCACATGGGACACTTTCAATTGGTGAGATTTGCCAAATTGCTTTTGATTGGCTTATTTCTTTAAAATAAACTATATCACTTACAGTCGTGGTAATATGAGCTGATGAGCCTTTCAACCCCTTATCAAAGTGTATAGAAAATTAAGTAATAGTTAAATAAATAAATAAAGGTAAATACATAAACGAAAGCAATAATATTTTCTAGTCATAAATATGTTGCCATAGCAACACATATGACTAATATATAGTCAGGATTCTCCTCTGAACAAATTAAATGATGTGTTTACCAAATGTTAACAAAAGGAGCAGAAAGTATCTCCATCCACACGTCAACATCTCACAAATAAACAATCCAAAAGTTAGTTAATATGTGTGACTTCTTTTTTTGTGTCATATCTGCCACATGAATGTAATTATTCTTTTACGAGGTGATGTTTCCCTCTAATCCCTTCCCTGAGGTCAAAGGTCAGGGTTCACCACCTTTTAATCCCATCTCGTGGCCTCTTGAGGAGCGATGGGCCCTCTGGCGCCCTCTAGCGGCCGCGGGGCGAAGCGGCCTCGGGTCAGGTGGAGAGTCAGCTGATCCCCAGGAAGAGGAAGTGCTCCTCCAACACCATGGAGACGCAGCTAGCTCACGTTCGCCCTGGTTTCATGAACTGAAAGAGGCTCCAGACGCCGAAGATGTTCGGGGCAGACGACGAGGAGGCGGACTTCCTGTCTCCCAGCGGCGGGTGAGTCCGCTAGCCGCGAGCTAACGAGCTAGCTCCCCGCCATGGAGCCGGTTGACTGACATATGGAAGGAAGGAGTCTCCTGGAGCCCAGCTGCTGCTCCTCCTCCTCGCTTGTTGTTGTTGTTGTTGTTGTTGTTGTATCCCGAGCTCTTCTCTCA